>NC_054740.1:63126355-63426355 GCF_018143015.1 Lytechinus variegatus
GGCGCCGCTTTTCCGACGGCGGCGGCGGCGTCAACATCAAATCTTAACCTGAGGTTAAGTTTTTGAAATGACGTCATAACTTAGAAAGTATATGGACCTAGTTCATGAAACTTGGCCATAAGGTTAATCAAGTATCGCTGAACATCCTGCACGAGTTTCACGTCACATGACAAAGGTCATTTAGGGTCAATGAACTTTGGCCGAATTGCAGATATCTGTTGAATTCCCATCATAACTTTGAAAGTTTATGGATCTGATTCATGAAACTTGGACATAATAGTAATCAAGCATCACTGAACATTTTGTGCAAGTTTTAGGTCTCATGATTAAGGTCAAAGGTCATTTAGGGTCAATGAACTTTGGCCGAATTGGGGGTATCTGTTGAATTACCATCATAACTTTGAAAGTTTATTGGTCTAGTTCATTAAACTTGGACATTATAGTAATCAAGTATCTCTGAACATCCTGTGCGCGTTTCAGGTCACATGACCAAGGTCAAAGGTCAATGAACTTTGGCCGAACTGGGTGTATCTGTTGAATTACCATCATAACTTTGAAAGTTTATGGATCTGATTCATGAAACTTGTACATAAGAGTAATCAAGTATCACTGAACATCCTGTGCGAGTTTCAGGTCACATGATCAAGGTCACAGGTCATGTAAGGTCAATGAACTTTCGCCATGTTGGGGTTTTTTGTTGAATAACCATATCTCTGTTTAAGTTTATTGGTCTAGTTCATAAAAAGTGGACATAAGAGTAACCATGTATCGCTGAACATCTTGTGCGAGTTAGAGTAGTATTCAAAGTCAGCACTGCTGCTATATTGAACCGCGTGATGCAGGTGAGACGGCCAGAGGCATTCCACTTGTTTCTTGTAAAACTCTGAAAGCGCTCACCAAGACTTGCTCTGTGCATCAATATGTACAGACAACTTTCAATTGAAAAACAGACAAATTTACGCTGCCAATTTGATGTTCTCGTTGCTCATGTACAACAAGCTAAGTAGGCGTTGTACAATGTTGAATAAATTGAGATTATTCTTGTTTATACATGACAGGAGCGCATACAGGTACTTTTCATGTGCGATGCTGAAGGCCCCTGAGCTGAAGGGGGTTGATCAGAAGGAGAGGTTCAAGGAAGTTGCCAAGAGATGGAAAACCATCAGTGCAATGGAAAAGAAGAAATATGAAGCTAAGAAGGAGAAAGCAATCAAAGAATATAAGAAGCTCTTAGAGAAGTACAAGAAGGTAATTTCAGTAGACAGGTGTAACACAATGAAATTCTTTTGTTTTCAGACATGTTTTAAATCTAAATTTTTTTTTTTTCAAACAAAACATTTTCTGAATAGGGAAACTTCATGAAATAGTCAACCTTTTTGTATGTCTAACTACCATTTTCCTCTTTTTTTTCTTAATTTCATGAACTACTGAAGCCATGGTACTATAATCACATTACATTCTGCCAAGGGAATGGAGATACTGGCAAGCCATAATGCACTTTAATAGAGATGCTGTTCCAATGTGATAAGTGCTATATAAAAATAGAATGTTGTCATTATTTTTATTACTTTGTGGAATTTTCAATTGATTGTCTCTCTGTGCTATGTATTTGTAGTGTATGTATAAGATATTAAAGTATTGAACTTGACCTACCCATTTTATGAACAGAGTCTAAATGAAGAAGACAGAGCTAGGTTTATTGAGATGGAGACCAAGCCAGCCATGAGGCAGAAAATCCTCAAGAAAGCACCAAGGGTAAGTAATCAGGAGTAAACTGTGGATTAGAAGGGAAGGGGGGGGGGGTAACAATAATTGACTGTAACTTTATTTTTTTGTTCAAAGCTTTCCTTAGATTTGCATATGTATTGTTTCAAGGCACAGATGTGTGGCTCTCCATACACTGGCAAAAAAAATTGAGTAACTTGCAGAAATAGCCCCTTCCCCTCAAATCCTGGCCGTTGATCATGCAATCACAACAAAAATTGGCACGCATGTCACCAATGATGTAATCTCCACAATTTAGTTGTTATTGTACCAAATTTATTTTTTATTAATTATGCTAATTAATGCATAAAATCATAATTTGGCTGTAAATTCTTACATATAGCCCCAAATCTGCCAGTTTTTTGTCTGGACAATCTTCTTATGATTATTATCAATATTATTTATAATATATAATATCATTATTATCATATTATCATTCGGTGAAAGAAACGCTCTATTCAACTCGGCTAATGCCTTGTTGAATAGAGCCTCTTTCTTTCACCTCATGCAAAATCTCGCACCAATGCACGAATAAAAATATTTGTATTTGTGTTGTACAACGCCTCGGAATTAAGCGAAAATATGAAAAAAACAAGAGTTTTTCACTGCAGTAATCTATTAAAAGGGAGCAAAAATATTGAAAGCAAAAAGCAAAATCCCACAAGTGCACATGACCTTTGGCAGCATTGCGCATTAAGCCAGCAAGCTTATACGCGTATTGCACCTTCATTTTTACTGAGCGCAATGACTTAAATGGTATTGTGGCGTCACCTAAAGCTGTGCAACGGCACATTTTGGATGGTACGTCTTGTGTGCAACGGTACGAATGTTTGACATTCAGCCTCCCATTTGCTTGCGCAGAACAAACCAAGTAGACGTTGTACAAAAAATGATATCAACTTTTTTTCCTGTGTATTGCTCTTTTTTTATTATGTATTTCTTTTTTATTTGTTTTTTGACTGAATGTTTTTCAGGGTTTTTTTTTTTTTTAAAGAAATCGTCGGCAACTCTATTTTATTCATAAATAACGTGAAATCTTTTGCTTTAAATCAGAAAGAATAAAGTTTTATACATTTATGAATTTTGGCTTCTTACATAATTTGCATTGGATTTGTACATGAAACCATGATTTTGATAAATTTGGGGCTTGACATGCACTTACAAAATCTAACTTGAGAACTCCCATGTCTTAAAAGACTATGGTTGTGAATGATGCCTTAGAAAATGAAAAGATTCTCCATGTTTCTTACATGTTTTTTTTTAATGATTTTTTAGTTCCATTGTTCCATGAAAAGTTTCTGTTTAGAACAGTTTAATAGACTCTTTTGAAGCTTGAATATTAATCAAGAAATAGAATATACAAGGATGGAATTAACATGGAGAAGGTTTACGGTTCACCATGTGGAGTATGAAGAAAGGAAAGGAAATACAGGGAAACTCACTTTCAAGAAAGAACACTTCTACTTTCTTCTTTTCATCCTTTCTCGTCTTTCCATTTCAGTTTTTCTGCCTGTATTTCCTACCCTTCTTCATATTTCATATGGTGAACCATAAACCTTCTCCATGTTATAAACTCTGCCATGCAAACCTACAAAGATCATAAGGATGGAATTGTAACTCACTTGTATGCAAGTGTTACTTTATTCTATGTGCATTCCTTTCTGTCCACAGACTGCTCTAGCCAAGAAGACAGTTAAGGTGGAGGTTGAAAGTGAAGAGGAAACAGATGATGATGAGGAGGAAGAAGAGGAGTCCGAATCTGAATCAGAGGAGGAGGAGACCGATGATGATGATGACGATGATAACGACGAGGACGACGATGATGATGATGAGGAAGAAGAGGAGGAGGACGAGGATGGGGAGAACGCACAGGGGAATGCCAGCAGCTCGGAAGAATCAGAATCGGAGGAAGAAGAAGAGGAGGAGGAAGAAGAGGAGGAGGAGGAAGAAGAAGAGGAAGAGGAGGAAGAAGTAGAGGAAGACTCGTCGGAGTCTGACTGATGCTCGTATCAATCTGTTTGGTGCTCAGATTGATATTCCTTTGATAAGACTCTGAAACAGACATTCATTCCATTAGCACCATTGATTCATCAAGACCCCCTTTGATTATTGGTGCCACCTCTTTCCAATGTCACTGATCTTATCACATGACTCACTCTGCCATCACCCGACTCTATCATCAATCATGAGCTGTCATTGTGGTCACCTGTAAAGAACGCTCTGTTGAACCTTATGTCACATGTCCAACAATTTTTTCTGAAAATTGTGACTCCAAGCTTTTATGGCTATATAAAGCCTTGTTCCGGATTCCAGCCATTTTCCTGTTACTGGCTCTTGTTCATCACTTGCCAACGAGGCATGACGATTCTTATTCATATGTGACATGGGCTTCATGTCAATTTTAGATTCAGTTGTTAAAGTACCTTTTTTAGTGAGTCTGTACCCTTTCTTTTTTTTCAACCATGTGTAACTTCACATTCAGCACTCTGATTTTTTTTTTGACAGTCGCACTGTTTCTTGATAGTTCATCATTTGGTAGCTTGCAGGGTTGGCTGATTAAAATGTTGATTTAAATCGCAATTTCAACCACTGTGATTGTTTTTTAAATCATTGATTTAAACCACTTAAACTCTGGAGGATGGGTATTTTACTTGGGAATTGGAACATGTTAATGTCTCACAATACTTATTATTCTTAACCGTTTATGCTTCATACAGCTGTGTTTTCTGTATTTCAATTCTAAATCATCTAAAGCAGAGGCGCGTTTCACAAAGATTTAAGTCGCACTTAAATGCCGACGTGTACATGATATGCAACGCGCGATCTTATTGATAGACACGCAGTAGGGCGTCCTCCTGACACGATCTGACCTATGAGGTCAAGCCTTTCACACCGTACGCAACTTGGTATTTAAGTGCCACTTAAATTAAGTCATACTTTATTGAAGTCATACTAAAATCTTTGTGAACCCCCCCCCAACGTTCAAATGGCTTAGTCTTTTATTATTTGTTTTTAAAGGCATCACAGGACGTATTGATTTCAGGGCACTTGATGTAGATACACATTAATATTCTTTTAAATGATGCAAGAATTCCATGTCTCCTGTTAGGCCATTGTTAATCTTTTTAAGGTTTGAGCTATTTATTTAACCATCCTTACTAAATGCAATTATGTGTTCTTGATTTGATTGGTAGCATTCTGGACTGATTGCTTGATCAAAATAGATGTATACCAGATGTCAGGGGGAAAAAAATACATGAGGGCTCTGGGCGATTTCGCCCCAAAAGTGCTTAAAACAGCCCTGGAATCTCCTTCACTACAGTGTTACAGCTTGGCCTAATTATATATTTAAAAAAAAAGTCCTATATTATTTAATCACAAGGACCAAAGCTGTAGATTGAATTGAGTATTCCTGCTTGAATTTTAACCACATGTAATATAAGACTAGAGAGGCTCTTAAAAATCATTTCAGAGTTGTGTTTAATCTTGATTTTTAAAGCAAATTTGTGCAACATGACCCCGGTTTTCCTGCGGTTCTAGCATGTAAATACTAATGTTATTTGGACATATTTTCTTTTGTAAAGACGTAAATTGTATTCTAATGAATTTAGTTACTGAAATTGGAAATGTTTGTGTATTAGAGATTAACTCTGTAAATTTTTGAGAAAAAAAAAGTTTTTTATAAGAAGCAAAAGCAAGCAGATTATTGAATCAGTTTGATCATATGCTAAGACTTTACTCTTTTTCCTTAATGTGTGCATGTTGGGTATAAAATATCTACATATCATTTTCTTTGTATTTTTTCTTCAGATATTTATATCACATCTATTTCATTGATTCCTGTAAGTGGAGTCTCTTGAACCATGAAATGTGATATGAATCTCGTTTAATGTCATGAAATGATTTGTCACCCTTATTTAAATAATAAAATGAAATGTTGAAAATAATTTTATATATTTTTTGTTGTCACTATTACCACTTAGTAACATTCCACGTAAATCAATGCTATGTAAAAGAGTCATCACCCCTGGGGGCCCGTTGCTGAAAGAGCTACAATCAATTGCAACTCTAAAAATCATGGGCAACTTGATTTTTCAACCAATCTACAGTGTGCATTTGGGACTTGCGATAGATATTTCTACTTGCATTTAAACGCAACTCTTTCTGCAATGGACCCCACGTGGACTATTTAGTCTATATCCCATTTTAAAATATCACAAATTTGATTTGTTGTGATCAATCCTTTTTTTTTAATATCTTGATATGAAGAAAAAGGGCTTGTCATGTATATACTTATGAAATCATTTTGGTATCCATGGTAACAATGCTCAACAGCCAATCAAAATCAAGGCTTTCATAATAGTTTTTTTCAGGCAAAGACACCATGAAGGTATCTTTTCTGCAGCAGGAACCAGTCAACATGATATGCCAGGAAAAAGATAAAGAAGAGGGGATAAGTTCATTCAAAGGCCACATTTCACTCTCTATTGTAGAGTACTCTCAAAGTGGAACTTCCAGAAAATTTGCTGTACTTGCTCAATACTTGCTAAGGGGACTCTGTGGACTTAGTTTTTATCATAGTACCAGTGCAAATGTTTACAAGAGATGTTTGTATACTACTGCTTTGTGGGAGGGGCCTATCTTGTTATCTTTTTCATTGATCTTTTAAACATAGATGAGAGCATGGGTTTGTGTCATCATTTATTCATTAGAAAATAACATTACTATCTAAAAACTGATCCAGGTTAGGTTAGGTTAGGTGGAAAACCAAGTGATGTCGGCTCTTTGTTTAAATAAAGATATTTCAGGGTTTTATTAATTTTTATTTAAAAAAAAACAGAGTCAATAATGCAACATTATTCTTTCGCGTGGAGTATTATCTTTATAACCAATTGTTTCAATTGTTCTCGGGCCCATTGCAGAAAGAGATGAGTTTAAATGCAAGCAAAAAAATCAGTCGCAAGTCCCAAATGCGCGTTGTTGATTGGTTGAAAACAAGTTGCGCATGATTTTTAGAGTTGCGATTGATTGCAACTCTTTCTGCAACGAGCCCCTGTTCTACTTCTAACGTTTGTAGTAATGTCACATTTGTTTTTTACAAGGTCACTTCACACACTTTACATATTATGTGTTGTGGTAAATTGATGGTTGTGATTTTGCACCTAAGTATTTACTAAACAAGTGTTTGAATGCACAAATGTGATGTATAATTCATAATGGAACATAATGTATGTATTTTTCTTGTCCCATCACTATTACGACTGGTTCCTGTCTGATGGCAATTATCTTTTTCATAACTTCTAAGTGGGTGATGATTGCTTATGATCAGTTCATCTGCATAGAGTCAATTTGGGTTTTAAAAAATTCCTGCTTGAAAATAATGTTTATTCTGCCAAAGATATTTTAAACTTTAGATCCTGTTTGATAAGAACTTCACAATCTTGCCTCTTATTTTCATACTTCTATTGCAAACTTCAACCCACGCATCTGTCATTGCTGGCTTTCCAACTTTCCTCTTCTTCACCCAAATAGAGCTTGGACTGCTCTCACACCCAGATTGATTATTCAATCTTTTGAGAGTGGTGTGTTTGTTGATTTACATCATGAATGAGCTATAAAGGGTGGAGATCTCAATCCTCCCTAATCCCCTGAAAATGAAGAGATTTAAGGCCTGAGAAGTGAGAACCCATTTCATGAAAGTTTTCATTATCTGATCATTACCATAGTAACAAACATCCATGCTTCTCATCCAATCAAAATCAAGGAAAGATGTCGGATCTCTGTGGTGATGAAATGCCTCCTTGGTAACCGATAGGTTCTCAGCCTAGCAAATTTTTGTTGTGAAGCTTTGTGAAACCGAACCCATAGATCTTCGTATGAGATTCCATTGTAATGAATATTTTACATTTCTTGTTATGAGATTGGCTGTTGACAATGACGTCCATCCTATATCTATTCATGTTTGGTTTCTCAGTAAAACATAAAACCTTTGTATGACAGTGCATTTTGCAATATCATGCATGCCGATAGCTTTAGAAAACCATTGATCATTTACCTTAATACTGTAGATATTTTTTTCTCTCCATTTTATCATTCCTTATCGGAACAGTGGTGCTGACTAAAAGTCATTGATTTATTTCACACAATCTTCTGTCATTGGGTTTTTTTTTTCTCATTCATCCATAATAATATTGCATATATAGGATATTATATTATGACAGAAAGAAAGTGAGTATATGGTCACTGATTAGTGTGTGCTGTGTGCCGAGTTCAATGTATACAGGCAGCCTGTACATTTTTAGAAGAAAAAAAGCAAAACATTTAAAAATGTAATTTATGGATCGTATTTTGGGTGGAGATAGTTGTACAGAATTTTCAGGAATGAATTTGTCTGAATATGAGCAAAGCATTGATAAAGAAAAAAAAATGTTTTTACTCCCACTGTTGAAAAGCTCTCTGTATTATTTGTTTTATTATATGTTTGTGAGTATTCCAGTTCAGAATAAAGCATAAGTTTTATATGATGGAATTGCACCTCATCTGCTGACTTATTTATTAAGTTATTCGCTTTGAGAATATTTTGTTTTCAAGTATTGGTACGTCCAAGATTGTAGAGAGTGATATAGTCTGCTGGGCAAACCCTTCACTCGAGTAAAGGGTCTGAATTGCACCCTACTCATGCCCTGTGTACTGAAGGCCCTCTCGCTATTGGGACAGCAAGTTTTGTATGTGCTAGTCTTTGTGTGGAGGCACACTAGTTGCTCAAAGTTCCAATCAGGGTCTGTGCCTGCAGACTAAGAGTGATATATAGGTGAGCAGATTGATGGAGGGATGGGCAATGATTGACTGATCAGTGAATAGCTGGATTGAAAGATTGATTGAAAAGGGATGAAAGTATGAGAGCATATTACATAATACACCAAAACCTTACAAATTTATACAGCTACTGCTGTACAGAAATTGGTATTGGGGTTTTTGTCTCACCTGCGAAGCAGAGTGAGACTATAGGCGCCGCTTTTCCGACGGCGGCGGCGGCGTCAACATCCAATCTTAACCTGAGGTTAAGTTTTTGAAATGACATCATAACTTAGAAAGTATATGGACCTAGTTCATGAAACTTGGACATAAGGTTAATCAAGTATTACTGAACATCCTATTAAAGTTTCATGTCACATGACCAAGGTCAAAGGTCATTTAGGGTCAATGAACTTAGACCATGTTGGAGGAATCAACATCGAAATCTTAACCTGAGGTTAAGTTTTTGAAATGTCATCATAACTTGGAAAATATATGGACCTAGTTCATGAAACTTGGACATAAGGTTAATCAAGTATCACTGAATATCCTGCATGAGTTTCACGTCACATGACCAAGGTCAAAGGTCATTTAGGGTCAATGAACTTTGGCCGAATTGGGGATATCTGTTGAATTCCCATCATAACTTTGAAAGTTTATGGATATGATTCATGAAAATTGGACATAATAGTAATCAAGCATCACTGAATATTTTGTGCAAGTTTCAGGTCTCATGATTAAGGTCAAAGGTCATTTAGGGTCAATGAACTTTGGCCGAATCGGGGGTATCTGTTGAATTACCATCATAACTTTGAAAGTTTATTAGTCTAGTTCATTAAACTTGGACATATGAGTAATCAAATATCACTGAACATCCTGTGCGCGTTTCAGGTCACATGACCAAGGTCAAAGGTCAATGAACTTTGGCCGAATTGGGTTTATCTGTTGAATTACCATCAAAACTATGAAAGTTAATGGATTTTATTCATGAAACTTGTACATAAGAGTAATCAAGTATCACTGAACATCCTGTGCGAGTTTCAGGTCACATGATCAAGGTCAAAGGTCATGTATGGTCAATGAACTTTGGCCATGTTGGGGTTTTTTGTTGAATAACCATCATATCTCTGTAAGTTTATTGGTCTCGTTCATAAAAAGTGGACATAAGAGTAACCATGTATCACTGAACATCTTGTGCGAGTTAGAGTAGTATTCAAAGTCAGCACTGCTGCTATATTGAACCGCGTGATGCAGGTGAGACGGCCAGAGGCATTCCACTTGTTTTAAGTGTTTCACGCACTTGCCTTATATTTTGTTGTGCAATATACTAGTAGAGTGGGTTCCAAAAGAAACTTGTCAAATTTCAAAAGCGCACTATACAAATTCCACTTAATGAAAATGAACTGAACAAAATTTTGATACATACTAGCTTCAATCATCTTTATTATTAATTATTCGGCCATAAAAGCATACAAAAATTGTAATTGAATAATCAAATATGGATAAGCAGAAAAAAAAGAAGAGTAAGAAAATTTTTTTTTTCCATGGGCCATGGCTTGTAAAGGGTAGGTTTTCACGTTAGGGTGCTTTTCAAAATCCCACAGACGTACATGGTATTCACTCGTCTGGGTATCAAGCACTCTTGTTCAATGAATCAATGTCCCCTTGACAACAGGATTCATGTTTCTCAAAGTCACCATATAGCAAGTTGCGTAATCGGGGTGGGGGCACGTGCCCCCCCAAAAAAAAAAAACGAGGAAAGGGAGAAAGGAAGAGAAACGTGGTGGGAAAGAAGAAATTATTGTTTATTATATGGTAATGTTATATTAAATAAACATTTTTCACAACTTAAAGAAACATAAATTGCTCAGGACCTGTCTTCATTGTTCCTGGTGCTCGCATTGTCTATTTAACAAGATAATAATAATATATTTCATTTGTAATGCGCCAAAATCACTCGGCAGAGATAAATAACCCTGTTGTACTTAAACCTCCCGTTTTCAAGTCAATATACACCAAATATATTACCCCGCACTTCGGGTTATTATTGTTTAACGTAGTGACATATGCTTCGTATTCATGACTACTTAAAGTAATTGCCCCATTTTAAGGTCTTAATATAAAACATTTCCTGTCAGTGCTTAAGTTCGCATTAGTGGATTGGTGAGTCAATCAGTTCTTCACGAATTCATAAACTCAGTCCTTAAAATGTCCCTTTTAAAAAAAATTTCAGCTCGCGCTTTGCGCTCGCATCATTTGGTCAGTGAAATACGTATGGTCTTAGTGAATACAAACAAGCCTTAGAATGCCTCTCTTTTTCAGGTCTGAATTTCCTCAATTTTCAGCTCGCGCTCGCAATATTTGATTTATGAGTTGCGTATGATAATCAGGATTACAATGACTGCAAAAAGTGCTTCATGTGTTTAGAAGTAATTCTAACAAAATCAGCAAGCGCTTGGCATTCGCATTAGCTGACTGTGGTGAGATATGTATACTCTTAATGGATCCTCATATTTCCCTGTTTTGGGTCAATACATACAAAAAAATTTAAGCTCGCGCTTCGCGTTCGCATCGTTTGGTAAGTGAAATACGTAAGGTCTTCGTGAATTCCTGTAAAGATACCCATCTTCAGCATGTTCAGGTCTGACATTCCTGAATTTTCAGCTAGCTCGCAATATTTGATAAGTGAGATGCGTATATTATGTTAATCATGATTATGATAACTGTGCTTAAAGGTAATTCTAATAAATATAGCAAGCGCTTGGCACTCGCATTAGATGACTACGGTAAGTTATGTATACTCTTAATGGATTCTTAAAATATAGTCCTTAAAATGTCCCTGTTTGGGGTCAGTATGTACAAAAATTTCTCTTAACATTTTTAGGGATAATATTCTTTAGTGGCATTTAAAAAATAAGACTTATAAGATCATCATTTACATTAAAATATAGCGAATCTCCTTGCTTGGTGGGATAACAATTTTTTATTTTCATTTCATTAAAGGAATATTTAGTGCTAAAAGTTATATGAATGAAAAAAAAGACAATTCAAGAAAATTAATAGCTTTTTTAATGAATTTGAAAGCATAATTCGAAATTATTTTGGCTAAGAAATGGAAAGGTTTAGAGGAAGTCTCCTGATTAGCAAGAACCTCATGAACATTTGCATTTGAATCTATTAACAAACTTCATTCATTTGGCATGAACATTGTTTTACAATACAGACAATGATAACATAAACAAAAATATTTATAACAGTATGTCGCATAAATCAGTAATACATTAATTAAAACATTTTCCATAGATTTCTAACTGATATACATATGCATCTATATACAAATAGAATTGACGTAATGAAATTTAACATAGAGAAAGTATAGCATAATGTAATATAATGAACACAGATCGGGAAGTCACTGAATGTTTGTAATGATAGAGATATATCTTTTGGTGTAAAGTGGACTTAGAATGAAATAAAAGGAGAAAAAAGTAGTGGATTTTAAAACTCACCTGTCTTACAGTATTTATAGTGACTTTGGTGAAATTACAGAAATTATCAATTTTGTTTTCGTTATCTTTCATTATGTAAATAAATTTGTCTTCATCGCTTAGGTCTTTAAACTGTTGACACTTTTCAGCTATTTTGTCATTTTCAGCCATCTTCGCGCAAGTCACTTATTGATAACCCTGACAAAACGTTCTGTGTTCGGTTCGCTCAAGCATAAAAGAAATTATGTGAGCTATCTGGAACAACTGACGCCACGGCCACGAGCGTAATAATTTCCAACTCCCCCACAGACACAATGACTTTCTAGGTAAATACAGCACTTTATTTTTATTTTTTGAAAAATTAAAATGAAATTAGAAGGACAAAATTAATGGTTTTACCAGTATCTGACTTTTCACAAAATCTGAGAAGAAAAGCGTAAATATGCCGACCGCCCAGCTCATTTCGAAAATAAATTAACGTTTTAGAAGAAAACATATCGTAATCATGAGGACATCTCATTCTTCGCTTGAAACGGTAAAATAGCACCCTAATTCCTGCGCCAGTCAAATGTATATAGTTCAAAAAGCAAAGAGATACTTCTCCCTCCTTTGGACAAAGGACGGTCAGTGATTGCCTTTCCTAGAATCAGTAAGATGGCGAATCATAATTAGGCATGCAACTTTGTCAATCAGCTATTATCAAATTAAAAGTTTTGGATAATTTGGTTGGGTCGAATGAACATTATTTATCTTCCTTCTTTTCTGCATGTAGAAGTGGCAGTAGTAGTAGTAGTAGTAGTAGTAGTAGTAGTAGTAGTAGTAGTAGTAGTAGTAGTAGTAGTAGTAGTAATAGTAGCTGTAGTAGTAGTAGTAGTAGTAGTAGTAGAATACAAAGTTAAAGCATTATTGTTGCAGTGATATCAGTCATGTCAGTAGCGGTAAAAGTAGTACAGGACTATACGTAGAGTAGGTAAATATAAAACGACGATTAACTATATAGTGTATATAGAAAAGAAGCGTTCAAATCAGTACAGTGGTAATAATGGACTTTCCTTTCATGATATTTTTGAGGTTGAGAACAATGAAGGTTAAATTATTTTTTAAAAAAAAGGTCATTGATACACTAGCATTTAACAGATGTGAAAAATGATTATTATCTAATTAAACTTTAAAAATTTAAATTAAAAAAAAATACCTTCTCTTCCGAAATAATAAATAAAATGTCTGAATATAATGTGTTTATCATTTACCCCAAACACAATTTGTCTCCCTCTTTCTGAAACAGCAAACGACTTGAAGTTTCCTTATTAATACTTGTGATGTGAGGTAAGTTCCATGAATAAAAGCCCAAGTCAGTGTCAAAAAGTCCACTAAACGACAATGAAAGATCCGTATTCCTTGTCTAGGCCATATGCAAAAAAAAGTAAACAAACGGGTGCGCCATGACCATTCCCTCGGTTACCGCGCCCCGATTGGCTGAAAGTTTTCACTCTGCGCACATCACATTGTGATGTCATGTCAGAAAGTTCGTTGACTTTTCGGATTGACCTATTTCTAGGGACGCGAAAAAAAGGCGCGTATAGTGACTGTATACTGGGCATCATTAATCGTATTATAAGGTCTTTGGTCCTACCTATCTAAATTATCTGTTTTTACTTCCCAATCATTTCATTTTGTCCGTTATAGTTATTTTTGATGTTTAAGATGAATTCAGGAGGGAGGAGGTATTGAAAAGGAGAACACATTTTAGATAACGGTCATAGTAGATGATAATGCCAAAAAATCTAAATACTTCATGGAAAAAGTCTTGGAGCTTCCGGTCAATGTAAGCATTCAGACAATATTTCCCTATACCGGTGAAAAGGATTTTGGTTCCCTTCTTGAATTCTGACCATCTGTTTAATATAAATTTTTCTTTTTGGGGGGGGGTCGACCGGGGCTGATAATTTTATCATTTTGCCGACAGGATCTTTCACCTTATTGTTGGAAAGAAATTCAAATAAAGAACTCACACAAACAAATTGTGGGCCTTTCAATGTAGAAAATTTATCGGGAGCTGTAAAAAGGAAATACATGTCAGAGGTTTTTATCCTGCCAATTCGCTTTAACCGAAATTCTAAATAAAACGAGCCTAGGCCTACAAACCCAACGTTTTCACAATTCATCAGTGGAGCTATAATTATTACTTTTTTCATATGACAAATATTGATGAAACACTCTCCTGCATTGATCCGCCACTTTGGCGTTACTTTTAAAGTCGAAAATTTGATCATGATTTTCTAGCGCTTTAAATAATCTTTTATGTTTTGTGCGAAGACTTTCACAAATCTGATTGTCCAGGGTACACGCCTGCATAACCATTTCGTCTTGTACAGATTAAAAGGCTGGTGTTTTAAATTGAGAAAATCTAATCTCCCGTCTTTTTCCTTTGGAATATCATTCCCGAAACGCCAATATATGAATTGGCCTCATTTATGTTTTGAATTTCTTCTCTGCTTGGATCAATCCAAGTAGCAATCTTGATCGCAGAGAGGATTAGACGATCGTATCAAGCTTTCTTGGGCGACTGAGAAAGTTCCAGTGAAATTAAAATTAAGATTGACAATCTCCATGTCTGTCACATGACTACGTTGAACCGCATATTATCTATCTCATACAAAAATAATGTTTAGGAACTATTATTACATTAACTTTTTCAAGTGATCTGAAATTGTGTGAGTTATCTGTAACGACAACTGACGCCACAAGCATAAACATAACAACCCCCCCCCCAACAGACGCATTAATTTGTGTGTAAATACAGCGCTTTTTCTATTTTTTTATTAGAATGAAATTGGAGCGACAATTTTCGAGTATCGCTCTTATGATAATTTATACTAGTGCAGTAGTAGAAGCAGAAGTAGAAGAAGAAAATGTTATAGTAGTAGAGGTAGAAGTATTGGTAATAGTAGTAGAAGTAAAATAGTATTATTAGAAGTATAGTAGTATTAGTATTAGTAGTAGAAGTAGTAGTAGTAGTAGTAGTAGTAGTAGTAGTAGTAGTAGTAGTAGTAGTAGTAGTAGTAGTAGTAGTAGTAGTAATAGTAGTAGTAATAGTAGTAGCAATAGTAGTAGTAGTAGTAGGAGGAGGAGGAGGAGGAGGTAGTAGTAGGCAGAGTTAAAACATTATTGTTGCAGAGATATCAGTCATGTCAGTAGCGGTAGAACGATAGGCCTGTAGTGAAGGTAAAATATACAATGACGGTTAACTATATAATAGTGTTTGTAGAAAATAACTAGAAGCGATTTAAGCAGTACAGTAGTAATGATGAACTTTCCTTTTATCAATCATATTTTGAGGTTGAGAGCAATGAAAGTTAAATTAGTTTTAAAAAATAATAATAAACAGTCAATGACACACTAGTATTAGAACAGACATAAAAAATGATTGTTATTAAACTTGAAAAAAACACCTTCTCTTCCGAAAGTAATGAATAAAAATCGTCAATTTAATGTGTTTATTATTTGCCTAAAAAATATTCTGATTCCCTCTTTCTGAAACAGCGAGAACGACTTGAAGTTTCCTTATGATGACTTGTGATAATGTGAGGTAAGTTCCATGAATAAAAACCCAAGTCAGTTATTGAAAGTCCACTAAACAAGAATGAAACATCCGCATTGCTTGTTCTTATGCAAAAGTAAACAAACAGGTGCATCTTGGTCATTCCCTTGGTTACCGCGCCCCGATAGGCTGAAAGTTTTCACTCTGCGCACATCGCATTGTGATGACCCATTCCTAGGGACGAGAGGCCCTCCTTAAATGTGCGCATACTGACTGCATGATGGGCATCATTAATCGTCATACCAATCGAAATTTACGGTTTTTACTTTCCAATTACTTTATTTTGTCCGTTATTGCTACTTTGGATATCCTTAAGAGGAGGTATTGAAAAAGAGATCACATTTTAGATAATGGCCATGGAAGATAACAATGCTTAAAAGTCTAAATACTTCATTGAAAAAGTCTTGGAGCTTCCGGTCAATGTGAACGATCAGAACATGAATATTTGTCTTTAATGGTGAAAACAAAGCTGATTCCCTTGTCGAATTCTGACCACCTTTTTGATAAATATATATATATATTTTGGCGGGGGGGGGTGGGCGGGGTCAATCGGGGCTGATAAATTTATCACTTTACTGACAGGATCCTTTTACCTTAATGCTAGAAGGAAATTCAAATAAAGAACTCACCCAAAAATTTCGTTGGCATTTCAATGTAGAAAATTTCTCGGGAGCTGTAAAAAAAGATACTTGCGGATTTTTTTATCGTCCTAATTCGTTTAAACCGAAATTCTAAATAAAGCGAGTAATCCTAAGAACCCAATGTTTTCACAATTCATCAAAAAGTGGAGCTATATTATTACTTTTTGTCATATGAAAAAATATTGATGAAACACTCTGTGCATGGATCCGCCACTTTGGCGTTATTTTTAAAGTCGAAAATTTGATCATTATTTTCTAGCGCTTTAAATAATATTTTATGTTTTGTGCGAAGACTTTTACAAATCTGATTGTCCAGGGTGCACGCCCGTATAACCATTTCGTCTTGTACAGATTTAAAGGCCCCCTCACACCTAACCGAATTGCCTGAAATATGCCTTGCGATGGCTGGCGAAAGGCATTTAAAAAAAATCCTTTTCAATGGTATCTGATAGTAAATCATAATTATCCTTCGTGTTTGGGTTCGTACATCTTCTGAACAAACAGCTGCGATTATTCAAATTCGCGCGGAAATTTTGAACATGTTTAAAATTTTCCGACGAATTAAAAAATCGTTAATCATTTGTTTGAATTCGCATTTCTTATTTAGTCATTCGTTTATCGTCCGTATGTTTTTGTCACGCATAGTCCCTCTTCGCGCTTTTGCAAAAGTGGACCGATCTCGAAAGAACTTGTAAGGATGCAACACGATGACATAACGAACAAGATTGCCCGATCTATTCCCTCGCCTTCTTTTCTAATCGCAGGCCATATCAAACCATTGCTCACTTTTCGTTCGTTTTATTGGTTTATATTATCCCTTCGCTCGCCTTTGGCCGCAATTTTCTCAAAGAGGTGAACCGAAAAAATCGATATAATATCCTACAAAATGGCAAGGCTTGCAAAGGCTTGCTACTACTACTACTTAAAAAAATTATTTCGGAAAGTTAGAAATCTAATTTGCAGACAATAACTCTTTCATTTCCTAAAACAAAGGAAGGTTACAAATTATATTTACAGTTGTTTTGACATAGTCAACCTTGCACCCCCAAACAAATGCAAACATATTAGGGGATCTTTCTCTATCGGTCGTCAGAGGAATAATACACACTAAACTTGTCTCAGGATGAGAGTGATTCATCAACATTTGTCTTGTGAAAAAAAGTAATAATAATTATAGCTTCACTTTTTGATGGATTGTGATAACATTGGGGTTTTCGGCTTACTCGCTTTATTTACAATTTCGGTTTAAGCGAATTAGGAGGATAAAAACATCCGACAGGTATTCATTTTTTACAGCAACATATCCTTTACAACGAAGACCTCTTTGTGTGAAAAGATTTGCATCTGTTCAGTAATTATGTTTGCATCAATATGATTTCTTTCCTGTAATACATGCATGTACGCATATAAGAATAAATCAACTATAATTTCTTCATTTCCAAGGGGGATCCACACTTTACAAGCTTTGCTTTTAAGTGGATCCCCCTCATTTCCATTTATGCTCTATATTATACTTTTTTTCTGTTTTACGAAGTAAGAATGCCCTTCTATAAAATTGGACTTGATTTGTATTGCTTTATATTACTTTGTACTATGTTTTGAATGGAAATGAAATAAAAGTATTGAATTGAATTGAGAAATTCTTTATATTGAAATTTCCTTCCTACAATAAGGTGAAAGGATCCTGTTCGCAAAATGATAAAATTACAGTCCCGGTCGACCCACCTCCCCCCCCCCCCACAATAAAGAATAAATAAAGATATATTAAAAAGATGGTCAGAATTCAAGAAGGGAATCAACTTTCTTTTCACCATTATAGGCAAATATTGATTGTCTGTTCGTTTACATTGACCGGAAGCTCAATGACTTTTGTCCATTAAGTATTTAGATTTTTGAGCATCAATAACTACCATGTCCATTATCTGAAATGTGATCTCCTTTTCAATACCTCCTCCCTCCTAAATTCATCTTAAACATCCAAAATAACAATAACGGACAAAATAAAATGATTGAAAAGTAAAAACATATAATTTCAATAGGCAGGACGACCAATGATGCCCAGTACACAGTCAGTGTACGCACCTTTAATGAGGGCCTTCTCTTTCCTAGAGGTCAATCCGATAAGTCAACGAACTTTCTTACGTGACATCACAATGCGATGTGCGCAGAGTGAAAACTTTCAGCCAATCGGGGCGCGGTAACCAAAAGGCTTGGTCACGGCGCACCTGTTTACTTTTGCATATAAGCAATACGGATGTTTCTCTCTCGTATAATGGTCTTTCTCACACTGACTTGCATTGGGCTTTTATTCATGGAACTTACCTCACATTATTACAAGTCATCATAAGGAAACTTCAAGTCGTTCTCGCTGTTTCAGAAAGAGGGAATCAGAATATTTTTTAGGTAAATGATAAAGACATTACATTGACGAATTTTGTTCATTATTTTCGGAAGAGTTTTACAATCATTTTTCATGTCTGTTCTAATGCTAGTGCATCATTTAATGTTTTTTTTTGTGTGTGTGACTAAATTAACCTTCATTGCTCTCAACCTCGAAGTATGAAGAAAAAAAGTTCATCATTACTATTGTACTGCTTTTATCGCTTCTAGTATATTTTCTAGTTTACAGCCTATTGCATAAAACTTTTACCTGAGATAACTCCGGTAAAAAAAATGAAAACTAAGGAGGTTCTGATTTCTGCCATTGACTTTAACAGAGGGAAAAAACTCAGGTAAAAAATACCGGAGTTTTCTCAGGTAAAAAGTTGTATGCAATAGGCCCACAGTATAGTTTACCGACATTTTGTGTTATGACTACTTCTACCGCTACGGACATGACTGATATCACTCCAACAATACTGCAAACTACTACTACTACTACTACTACTACTACTACTACTACTACTACTACTACTACTACTACTACTACTACTACTACTACTACTACTACTACTACTACTACTACTACTACTACTACTACTACTACTACTACTACTACTACTACTACTACTACTTCAACCACTATTTCTACTAGAACGATTTTTTTTTAGAACTGCTTCTAATTCTGCTTTTACTACTTTGTTCATTTCTTTTTGTTACATCTGCAAAGTGATTTTTTTCGAGTATCGCTCTTATGATAATTTATACTAGTGCAATATTGCACTAGTATAAATTATCATAAGAGCGATACTCGAAAAAAATCACTTTGCACATGTAACAAAAAGAAATTAACAAAGTAATGAACTTTAAAATCATTTAAACTACCCTGTATTATTATCATTATTTTTATTAGTAGTAGTAGTAGTAGACGACAAAGTTAAAGCAATATTGTTGCAGTGATATCAGTCATGTCAGTAGCGGTATACATGTAAGTAGTAGGCCTATAATAAAGAACATGAATATGTAATGATTAAAAAGAAAATACAACCCTCCGAGAAAAAAATAATATAAGAAATGAAATCCACGACCACCGCAAAAAATGATAAAAATTGCATTTAATTGCAACTTAATTTCGAAATTCTTTCGGAAAATTTGAAATCTAATGTGCAGACAATATCTCTTTCTTTTCCTAAAACAAAGGAAGGTTACAAATTATATTTACAGTTGTTTTGAAATAGTCAACCTTGCATCCCCAAACAAATACACACATATTGGGGATCTTTCTCTATCGGTCGTCAAGGAATAATGCACACTAAACTAATCTCAGGATGAGAGTGTTTCATCTACATTTGTCATATGAAAAAAAGTAATAATAATTATAGCTTCACTTTTTGATGGATTGTGAAAAACATTGAAGTATTTAGATTTTTTTTTAGCATTAATAGCTACCATGACCATTATCTAAAATGTGTTCTCCTTTTCAATATCTCCTCCCTCCTTAATTCATCTTAAACATCCAAAGTAAAAATAACGGACAAAATGAAATGATTGAAAAGTAAAAACATATAATTTCGATAGGCAGGATGGGCATGACGATTAATGATGTCCAGTGTACCCACTTGTAATGAAGGGCCCTCTGGCGATCGCGTCCCTAGAAATAGGTCAATCCGAAAAGTCAACCAACTTTCTGACGTGACATCACAATACGATATGCGCAGAGTGAAAACTTTCAGCCAATCGGGGCGCGGTAACCAAGGGAATGGCCACGGCGCACCTGTTCGTTTCCTTTTGCATAAAGACAAGCCACGGATGTTTCATTCTCGTTTATATAAATGGACTTCGTCACACTAACTTGGGCTTTTATTCATGGAATTTACCTCACATTATCACAAGTCTTAATAAGGAAACTTCAAGTCATCTGCTGTTTCAGAAAGAGGGAAACAGAATGTGTTTGAGGTAAATGATAAACACATTACATTGACGAATTTTATTCATTATTTTCGGAAGAGGTTTTTTTTTAAGTTTAATTACAATCATTTTTATGTCTGTTCTAATACTAGTGTATCATTGGCTGTTGTTTTTTGTGTGTGACTAATTTAACCTTCATTGCTCTCAACCTCGAAATATGAAGAAAAAATACACTATATAGTTTACCGACATTGTATATTTTATCTACACTGTAGGCGTACTACTTCTACCGCTACTGACAAGACCGATATCACTGCAACAATAATGCTTAACTATGTCTACTATTACTATTATGACTACTACTACTACTACTACTGCTGCTGCTGCTGCTGCTGCTACTACTACTACTACTACTACTACTACTACTACTACTACTACTACTACTACTACTACTACTACTATACTACCACTACTATACTATACTACTACTATTACTACTACTACTACTATACTACTACTATACTACTACTACTACTACTACTACTACTACTACTACTACTACTACTACTACTACTACTACTACTACTACTACTTCTACTACTACGACTACTACTACTACTAGAATTAGAAGACGAGAAAATGAGTCAGGAAAACATACTTGGTATTTCTAATTGCAATTGATGAGGAGTATAGGGGAAAAGACACAATACTCCCTCCTGTCAAGTCAACTACACGATGTATTGCGTACTACGATGCCAACATGCAAAATGCAATTTTCAAAATTATGAAGGGTTTCATCTCTGTCATCAATATTCCCCCCTTTCTTCTCCACCCTTTATCTTCCTAATCATTTTTTTAATTTTGAAATGATAAATCTGTTTCTCTTTTCTTTTACATCCTCCTCTTTTTTCTCTTCAGCTCTTCCTCTTCCCATCCTCTTCTTCTCCCTATACTTCTCCTCTTCTTCTCTATAGGCGGTGCTGCACCATCCCGAGTTTGCTCAATCTCGAGATTTTAGCCCGATCAGCCCTCTTCGCGATTAATCTCGAGATTCAAGAAACCCCGTCTCCACCATCGCACGAAGAGCGATTCTTGCTCGAGCGAGGCAACAAGCCCGATATTCCGAGCATGCGCACTTTCGATCTTGGAGTTTCAACGGCCCGCGCTTTTGAATAACTTCCCGCGATATGCAATCAAGTCCATGTACTCTTTCGCCGAATTCGACCGTTGTTATGCAACAATCCTCTCAGCTCAGCCGCGCTATAATTATAAGCGAGTGAAGTATTCTTCGTTTAATATGATGGCGGACTCCGAGGCAACGACAGAGGGGGAGAGGGAGAGAGGGGAGGAAAGACACGAAAGAAATGCTATTTGCTCACATTTTGCGAAGGAATAAGACGACAATGCTGAGGTATTGTTATTGACTATGACCATCGTCGATAATGAGCGCCTCCCCCATCGGTCTGGTCTCTCCCAAAATCCATTCACGGGGGGCTTGACACCATCGTTGCTGATTGGGGAATTGATGAACGCTATGATAAAGTTGACTTTCGCATGCGTTCGGTATAATCGCTGTTTATGTTTTTACCAAGGCGGAAATGGAACGCGAATTGCATTATGGACTGAAGGTCATGAATAAATTAACCCGAGTCCAAACCCGAGTGCGTCTGCACCTACGAATTAGCGCGATAATTCGTAAATAGCGCGCTATTTTGCAAATAAACCCGAGTTGACTTGGGATTGCAATCTCGAGATTAATCATACGAACTAGCGCGATAATTGCGTCTGCATTACAAACAATCTCGAGATTTTTCAGATCGGGATAATTAGCCGGATCAGAAATAGCGCGCTAATTTGAAAACTCGGGATGGTGCAGACGGCCCTAATCTTCTTTTTACCTGATTGATATTATGATTTCTGTAAAGACTCAATTCCACACATACATCATCTCATCATATAACCCCTATTGGACCACCATTGATAATTACTGCTTGCTATGCTCAAACACACCGATATCGAACGTTCGTTTTGTTTGAAATATTTATTTTCATAAAGAAATATGCATTACTGTCGATAATTTACAATATTGTATGACATCATTAATAAAATACTAATAAATGAAAAAAATAGTGAAAAAATATAAAACTACCTTTTATCACGTTAAAAACCTTCCACACGTCTGTGCAGATCATGATCTTGCGCAATATGCACTGACGTCAAAATGAATGAACAGATGATTAATTATTATTATGCTATATAGGCATCAGCTAATGATTGTCCCTGTTGATTTGCACTTCAACTGCAACAGGTGTACAGATTTGGGGGGGGGCTTGATGGGCTATTGGAACCCCCAAATTTGTCACTACCAAGAAAAAAGGAGAAAAAGCAAGAAAATAAAAAGGAAAAGGGATGAATGTGAAATCATCTTATGAATATGAGAGAGTGCTTAAGAATTTGTTCTCACATAGATACAAAAACTTTGGCTCATTTTGGGTGTTTTAAATGCACCTTTGCTCCAATAAAAGTTCTGATAGTTTGAAAACAATACACCTCTTCATTAGAACTTTCCTCTATAACTTTGCATATTCTGGTGTAAATTACATGGGTTTTGAATAAACTGCAGAATTCACTGTACTTCTTAAATTTGTTGAAGAAATTTAAAATTTTGTCTGAATATGTTTTTATCATTTTCAACACATTTCTTTTTTAAAATTGAAGGTCAAGCTAGCCTTACAAGAGTATAAAACTGCCATATGAATGAATTTTCAATTTTAAGATTACATTTTAGAACTATCCTACTGTAAAATCTTTTGAAATTTACAATGTAAATGGATTTTGTCTGCATAAAAGAGGATATTGAACTCAAAGTTAAGATCTTCTGAGGTCTTAAAATGCCCTATTCTTTTAATTGTGTAATACACAAGAACTTTCAAATGGAAAACATGGTAAACATGCATCGGTCATCAGAATATCAATGCAAGATCAGAAGTAGATTGAAAATCCCTGGAATTTTGGAACATATAATCAAGTAGATTAACTGTTCTGTTTTCATTTTTTTCATAAATAGGCCTATATCTAAATAATTTACTTGGTTCATGCTCTTAAAGAATTTATTCTTGGATACTTTGAAGCCATATGGTATGAAGCTAGACTATTATCTAAGTGGAGACTGCAGCTAATATCTTTGCCTATACGAGTCTCATGCTCTTGAGAAATGTCAGCAGTATGTCTGATGAGTACTTCGGTCTTGCATTAGTTCTTGATGTTATTGACTAAGATTCCTTGCGGGTTATTCGTTATGAAAAAACTGCCGACATTTGTTGATAACAAACAAGAACTAATGCAAGACTAGAGAGTGGCTTTGCATGTAGCTACAGTGCATAGTTTTCCTCATCAGATGTACTGATAACATTTTTTTTGCAACAGCATCAGATAAGAGATAAAAGCTGTAGATTTTATCTAGATTATAAAGGCTATACATGTATATGAAATAGGTTGGAAAGGACATATCTTCAGATGAAAATATAAATATATTCAGCAAAAAATATAGCAAAGAATCTTCTTTATATTTCATTCTCTGTTTAAATTCATGTTTAGATGGGAGTGGAAAGGATTTGTTTTTTCATTTACAAATATGAAAATATTTCAATTGGTCACATTCTTATGATTTCTACTCTCCCTATTACAAAATCAGTCTATTATCTTTCAGCAAGATGAAAAAAATATATGTTAATAAACCATTCAAGTGAACATAAAGCACTTTTTTCACTTATATATACACACACATTCCTACATCATGTACGGTATATAAATTTCAGAACTGAACAAAATCTATGCAAACTGTAAATACTAAATGTTAACATAACTCACACAAATATATATACCACTTTAGAATACAATACATGTATAGAAAAATCTAGCATCTATATTAGTACTTTCTAGTCCATATTACACCTCAAATAACATCAACAAAAGTAAACAATCGATCACAAATTCTTTGTAAATTAATCCAAAGAACTAGTGTATCTTTGAAACCAGACATCATGGGAGAGAAAATATAGTGCAAGTTTTAATCTAATTTCTATGCAGTAAATTCGTCGGCGGTCATCCGAACCGTCGTATCACACGTACAATGGTGCAAACCCATTTCAGAGAAAATCGACTTCAAAGTTTACTATAATTTTCACACTTAGTTCACCAGCCTTACAACATATTCATTGCTAGAAAAATACATGGTAGGAAAGACCAAGAAAATTGCTTGACATTGGTATCTTTATCTTTGCACAAAACTAAGGATCAGCAAAAATATTGAAAAAGAGCTACATGCTTGTAATTTCGGTTTGAGCGTTTTAGATTTTCCCTGTACAAAAACGCCATAAGGAAAAAGTGATACAACGTATTGACTGACCGCAATTTCGATGTGCGCGATCAGTCAAAACATTGTATCGCTTTTTGCATGCAAAGTAAATGCAGTGCCCAGTGCATTGAAATCGCGGTCGATCAAAACGTTGTATCGCTCTGTTACAGTACACGTTTCCAATGGGATTTGCACATTTTATTAAAAACTTGTATGGCATCGCTGTGAAAATCTCATATCTTTGAAAAACAGAATAAACTGCTGCCTAGAAATCTAGTTATGAATAGAGTAGGACATGTACTTTCATTTTATGCAAAAATCTCCAAAAAAAATTTGACCAAGATAAGACGGTTTGGATGACCGCCGAAAAAATACGAATTAAGCATTTGAATAAGAGATCTGTAAATGTAACTAATCATTAAAAATATAGAATTGGCAGTGCAGGAAATTGAAATAATCACTATTTCTGCATTCATATTGACATTGTTTACTTAGATCTTACAAATAGATCTTACATTTTGCTTCATGTTACACCAATATATTTTATTCAAACTATATGTATGAGTGGGAAGGAAATACATATATAGTTGTTGCCAATTTGAGACCTCCAATATGCTTTGTCTGTGCAACCTGTAACAAACCAGGTGGGTGTTTCATATTCATAAAGCTGTTCGTAAGTTAAGGTGACTTTAAGAATGAATGGTGATCCTTTCCTATGCCATAAACAATCACTAATATATAATGGTGAACATCATTTACCACAAGAAAGGATCACCAATCATTCTAAAAGTCGTTCTTAAAGTCGCTCTTAACTTGCGAACAGCTTTATGAAACAGGCCCCAGTATTCTCAATCAGCTGGAAGATCACTCATGCATTATGCTCTGCAACTGTCATTTATCAGTATAGAGATCTAAGTTTTCAAAGCAGAAATTTATGCAAAGAGTAATAATAATACAAATATTTCCAATGATTACTTTCACAAGAACACTTGCAGCAATACCAAAATATATTAACAATTAATATCCGTGATTTAACATTCGGCTATAAAATTACAAAACAAGGAAAACATCCCCCCCAAAAAAAAATAGAAAATCCGATTTGCTATATTCAAAATCATAGTATATCAAGCACATAGCTTCTGTTACTAGATTCAAGTTTCAACGTGAATGTGGAATATTGTTTTTTATAAAAAACAAACCTCCTATCCTATTTACAAAGGAATGACAAATCTCAACAATAACATGTATGCTGGCAAGAGAACAAATTCTAATTCAGCCATTACTTTCCTTCCAAGCAATTAAATACATAAATATTTCTTTTTTTCAGAATAAATACATATAAGAAAAAGCAGATGATTTTCAAAGCAGGAAGACGAGGAGATCTGGGCCCGTCTTACAAAGAGTTACAATTGATCCTATCAATCTCAAGTATATGGTCATCCAACAACATCATAATTTTTTCTTTTGCAAATTTGTTTGATGTCCTTTGAAAACAAAAAGAAGCATACTTAATTGTCAAGAAAACAGATAATGTATGAATTACATCATGTCTAGTTATCATTTTGAACGAACACATATTTTAGATGTTGACGTTGCTCGCTTTCCATAGTTGCGATCGATCAGATCAATAGCAGCTCTTTGTAAGATGGGGCCCCTGAAAAGCATTTCATGAAACAAAGAGTCACTGATTTTCACTGACAACTGTTTTAAATTACTGACCTTTCTTCCGAATAGTTCAGAACAAATCTGTGAGTGAAAAATCATTGACAATATCCTTTATGAAACACTCCGCTAATAGCACAAATATTATACGATTCTGATTAAATGCATTTTTTTTTAATGCGTTTTTCAGCGTTAAAATATGGCAAGTGAATTTAGAGCTAGTATGTAACATTATTCAGCCATTGCAAGCTCTGGTTTTCAACCAAAATCAATTAGTGACAGATCTATCCAAAAT
Organism: Lytechinus variegatus; assembly: GCF_018143015.1. Taxonomy (NCBI): domain Eukaryota; kingdom Metazoa; phylum Echinodermata; class Echinoidea; order Temnopleuroida; family Toxopneustidae; genus Lytechinus; species Lytechinus variegatus. Next base: position 63,153,246 of record NC_054740.1, read on the forward strand.
AATGTTAACGCAGCTGCAGAATAAATAGCTCTTAACCCGCACCTATTCACACGTCAAAATTGGAATGGAAACTCATCAGAACACAACCAATAATTTCTTCTCTCAAAAGGAATTTAATAAATTTTTAATAAATTTCTCCTTAAAAACCTAAAATGTTATTCCATTTTGTTCAGAAATGTCAAAAATTCATGTCCCTCCAGGGGGGTGTTTCAGAAAGATTTAAGTATTTAAGTATGACTTAAATCTCACTTAAATGCTGATGCGTACATGATATACAACGCGCGATCTTATAAAGAGATACGCATTAGTGTGCGTCCTCATAACAAGATCTGACCAATGCGGTCAAGCCCTTCATATTTAAGTCTACTCTTAAGTCATAATTAAATCTTTGTGAAACATCTCAAGGAGTTTGAATGGTACATATCCTGATTGATGAGTTAAGTAGTTAAGTCGTTGCCTGGCAAGCAGTAGATGACAGGTTCGAATCCCACTGGTTCTAATTTATTTTGACTTATGAATTTCATAACAGATTGAGCATACGATCTTAAACACATAGTAAGGAGTAATGCCTAAAATTTGTTAACAAATTACAATTTCTCCTATTAAAGACTCTTTATTCACTATATCTTGATTCAAAACAATTACAAAAAAAATCAATATATGTCATTAACCTTCCAAAATACAAGCTTTTGCATTCATTTATTATGGCAAAAAAAGTTCACATTTTTTAAAATCATGAATTAGACTCATTCTTGTATGACACCTCTTTGTATCATTCTATTCATTTTGGTATGATAACAATTGGTGCTACTGACATATAATGAAAGCGACGCATTCTATGACCCAGTCATGAAGATGTAGAAAAATAGTCTGTCTGTACAAATGTATATTCAACAATTAAGCAACGAGTGATTTACACTCAGTTAATAGATTTAACCTATGTGCATATATAATAAATGAACCAAGGTACTATCAAGGGCCTCTGCACCAGCCAGAGTTTTCAAGTTATCGCGATATTTCTGATCCGGCAAATTATCCCAATCTGAACAATCTCGAGATTATTTGTAATGGAGACGCAATTATTGCGCTAGTTCGCTGGATTATCTCAAGATTGCAATCCCAAGTCACTAATTCACAGGTGCAGACGCACTTGTAATTATTTATTCAATTTTAAAGACTTGCATTATTCCGGTAAAACAGTTATAGGCATGTCTTTATGAATATTCATTAGGTGGGCTAATGATGTCATATCCCCAATTGTTCTGTTATTATATCATTATCGGAAATTAGGATTATTCAAAATTTTTCTACTAAGAACTAAACAATTGAATTGAATTTCAAGATTTCACAAAGTTTAGTTTATGTAACTGTACCAGATCTAGATCCTCAATGAAATAATGACAATAAAGCCTGGTTTTACAGACTTTCTTGTGAATACAGTGTTTACTGCAACTACTTTAATTTATCTCTAGTAAAGTGCATTAGTTATTTATTGCCGTAACTTATTTCATCGCAACAGGGACACATCATTTACACATGTATGAAAAAATGAAACATTTATGATTTCATGTAATAACATAAGAAAAGAAAAGTGGAGATGTGATGTCATCAGCCCACCTCTGAATTTTATTCTATTTATTTAGATATTAATATTTTCAGCCCAGACCATCCATTTAATACGAAGCCTGAGTCATATCGATTATTTTGAAAACCGGTGTTCGACAGCTCTAATTCGATCGAACATCGATGCATCGAATATTGAAGGCGGGGAAAATTTAGTCTTGTTTTTGCGTCGATGCGATGCGCTTTGCATATATGCACTACGCACTGACGGTATGCGCTGGCGTTGGCCGGGTGAGCGTTGTTCAAGCACATGACAGCAAAGTTCGTTTGTATTTTCCATGATCACAAAACACACAAAAAAAGGCCGGGGACCAAAGCAGAATTCTTCCCAAAATATCTTCAACAATGATATTTGCAGATGACAACATATAAGTTTAAAATGAAACAATAATAAAGACATGAATCACGCAGAGTCGATCCGAATGATTTTCGGTCAACTAGCATTCGCAGTCCATTCACCAGCCCCGTCCGCAGCTCCGTACACTCACTCTGCCGAAACGACAGGCGTGCTTGACGTCAGCGCCAGCGAACAAGTGCAATCAACGGAGAGCGCTGTAACTTGCCTGAGATTGTGTAGTTGGATCCAAAATGAGCTCCAAATAAATTTATGGGAATAAATACGTAATTTTCTCTGGATGGTCATTTGAATTGCTATTCAATGCTGATATAATGATTGTGAGGAAAGATTGTGGAATATGAGTTATGTGTTATGACGATGTTCGAGAATTAATCCTGATAATGACAATCCAGTTTTTTAGATGCAATTGAGCATGCGATCAAAATAAATATGAATGTTTCGAATCGAGCCCTAAATTCATCTAAATTATTACGATTTAACAAGATTTTATGGTCATACTAAGAATATTGACGATGTCAGCAAAGTATGTTATGTTCATATGGAAGAATTAATACTGGCCGGATTATTTCTATTGTTATTCCATCTCTGGACGTCTCCTCCAAGCTCCGAGAAAATAAGCACAATGCGCATGCGTGTTCGATGACGTATGACATATTTTCCCATTCATGAAATCAGAGCCCAAAGTTGGGCACAAACTAGCTTCAAATTGATGGGGAAAAAAAATCAAACGCAATTTTCTCTGTTTTGCCATGTAAAATGTTATTATATGGTGATATTACGAACTTGAACAGAGTTTTTGCATGTAGACAATGTTCGAGAATCAATCCTGATGTGATGATTATTTTTTTAGACAAGTGCACTAGCTCGAAGTCAAGTCGATCGTCATGAGATGTCCGCCATTGAAAATTGAAACGAAATACAAACGTTTCACATCAAGCTCTAAATTCATATTAATGATTATCATATGCAAATTATTGTTAAATATTACGATTAAATAATGTTCTATGGTCATGATATTAATATTGTTCATGAAAGCAAGATTTATTTTACGTGGTCGCGTCAATTTCCGGCCATTTTCTGGTTTGATTAAAGAACAGTACTGCGCATGCACGATCGATGGCCATGACTCCATTCATGAATTCATCGTGCATAAATTATCTCGGCACGAGCAGACGAGTAAGACTCGAACTATGATCGAAATAAACTTCAAATTAATGGTGAATAGCATCATAATTACTCAATCGGTTTCATTTTGGGGGCAATAGAAATCAAGTAAGTAGTAGTAAAGTTGGACATTACTGATATTTTGATGACTGATTGTGTAAACCAAACGAATCGGCCGGCCGACGTATTTTTTTTTTTTTTTCGATGCACCGATTTTGCAAAATCTGCACCGGTGTTCGATGACATCGATCGAACACCGATTTTAAAATCGATTCGACTCAGTCTTATTTAATACGATATGTATTCTGGGGACCGTTTCATAAAGCTGTTCGTAGGTTAAGAGGGACTTTAAGAACGACTGGTGATACTTTCTTGGGGTAAATAATATTAACATAAACCTTCATTGGCGAGGGTTTTGCAGTCGTTCTTAAAGTCGCTCTTAACTTACGAACAGCTTTATGAAACACCCACCAGGTACATAAGAATTTGAATGTCCTACAACTTGTTTTCGTGTGGATGATAAGAAAATAATCACTGATAATGTGCAAACTATCACTTGCGAGGCAAGCTGGATCTTTCCATACATCCAGCTTGCCAAGGGAGTGATAGTTTGCCACATCACCTGAAATCAAGACATAACTCTTTGTAAAAACTCTCCTGGAAGTCAAGATTGTGAACATTTCTATCACAGTCGACCAACTCAGAGCATCTGGGCCCCGTCTTACAAAGAGTTATGATTGATCCAATCAATCGTAACTCTATGGAAATCCATGTGGTGTTAAGTATTACCGTAAGTATTAAAAGTATCTACGTATCAAGTATTATGGATTAAGTCTACGGGAAAGGGAGAAAACTAGCCTTAGTTTCAATATATTTGTCAGCGCTGGTTTCTGACTGTTACCATAAATAGAAAGTATTATGTAACAAGGTTTAGAAGAAATGGGTACGCTTAACAAATCGAACAAAGTGACTGGAATGAATTAATTGATTGTAATTAATGGCTCAAAAGACATAGGATATATCACTCATTTCAAAACCCTGTGGCTTTGACCATTAGCAGCATAACTCCCAAGTATTACTATTGTATTATTACCCTTGAAAGAAATTACAACAGTAACTGGGCAGATTTCCCTTAAAAAATGGGTTTGAAGAGACGATGGCATGCAAGGTGTTTGTTTCTCTTCCTGAATTATCTATGTGCCCATATACTGACTTTGATGTCTTCAATGCACACACACTCACATCGCTTCAGTTCCACAAGTTCATATTGGTGTAAGTTTTCTCTTCTCAGACTCTGTGAGGTCCGGATGCCACAGGTCTGCTATGAGGATCAATCTCAGGCTATCCGCTTCTTGCCACACCTCGTGTTCAAAGGAATCGTCAAATATAAAGAGTTTTCCTTCCTCCCACGTTCTGTAGAGAGTTAACAGATGTGATGCTTAATATCGATTGAATGAATTTCTATCACATTAGAGTAAAAATGATAAACAAACATCAAAATATGATTCCAAATTATTGACAGCTTACTCAATTTTTTTTTTGTTGATTGAAATTAATTTTTAATTGAATTATCTTTAAGAGTTGATATCAGAATATTCACCCTCCCGCAACTTGGGCTCAAGAAACAAATCACTCTTAATAGTTCCTGCCACCAATACCCAGTCTTATGGTTCGCGATCTTTTCATTCCGCATTCCCTCATCTCAGGAACAATTTACCACAAAGTATCAAAGACGCAGATTCAACAGAGAAATTCTAATCCATGTTAAAACCTAGCATTTTTGTTAAAAATTGCCTTTCCCTTTGCATGTGAAGCCCCTCAACTGTCTACAGTCTACTGTGAACTAGACAATTACTTTAATTTTTTGCTGAAATTCCTTCTCTCTTTCTATTTTTTCCTACGCACTTAGAGACATGCTTTGTGATAAGTGCTATTCAAATAATGTTAATTATTATTATTATCGAATCAAAATTAAGTAACCCCATAACGTGAATTTTGAAAGTGGAAGCTTGTTTCTAGGCAAGATGAAGCTATATCTATGACTTACCTTGTAGAATTGCCCACTCGTAACCTGACAGGTTGTGGTATTATCAGTCCAAGGTGAGACCTTAATCTACAGTTTGTGGGACCACAATGGGGCCAGACATGGGTACCAGGATGCATTACTGAAAACTTCACCTAAGAAAAATAAAAAAACACACACAAAAAAAAAATAATTAAAAAAACAGTCCAAAATGAGATGTTAATTAGTCTAGAGTTAGTGGGATGCAATGGGGTTAGATATTTGTCTGATTTTTAAAGGGGTACTCCAGGCTGAAAATAATATGATTTGAACAGATTAAGGAAAATCAGACACAAAAAACCCCCCTGAAAATTTGATCAAAATTGGACAGGGAACAACAAAGTTATGATATCTTAAAGGTTTGCATTAGTTCGGTCAAACATCATCAACATCATCACCATCATAAACATCATTATCATTATAAACATCATCATCTCCATCATCATCATTATCATCATCACCATCACTAACACCATCATCATCATAATAAACACCATCATTATCATAAACACCATCATCATCGCCATCATCATCATCGTCATCATCATCATCATAACCATTATCATCACTACCACCACCACCATCACCATCATCATAACCACCATCATCGTAATGACGTCTTATTGATATATAACAACTCCCATAAAAAACAGGATCAAGAATTATCAATTGTTTAATACTAACTAATCACACATTCGATACATATTTTATGCACAAGTGAGCAAAAGGATTTGAATAAAGATTACAAAAAAAAATCATTTGGCAGATAGGATATAAATATCAAGAGAGAGTCTAAGATGTCCATCACTCACTATTTCTTTTGTTTTTTATTGTTTGAATAATACAATATTTCAATTTTTACAGATTTGACAAAAAGGACCAACTCAACTTAACCATAAACTGTTAATATAATGGTAATTCCAAATGTTCAGGGAGAAGTAAAACCTTGTTTCAATTCAAGGAGATTAGCATATTTCATACAATAAAATAAAAAAATAGTGAGTGGGTGACGTCATCAGTCTGCCAATTTGCATACCGTCCAGGACCTGTATATAACTGTTTAGTGAAATTAAGTGACACTTCAAAATGTCATAACTTTCTTATTTTCCATCCGATTTTGATGAAATTTTCAGTGTTATGCTTGTTGGATTTTTCTCTTTTTATTCAAATCAACTTTTGTAGGGGTGGACTTGTCCTTTAAATACACTCTCTTCTCTATCTAATACAAGTTAAACCTTACCTGTCCTCTTCTACAATTTTTTGATTGAGGGATTGAATCAAATATCCCACAGGTGCGAGGGGCTTGTCGGCAGTTCCCTTGATCTTTACTTCCTATGAACAAACAGAAATATTTCAAACAATGAATAGAAAGAAATGAAAAACCATATTTTATTGTTCAAAATAGACATGAAATGAAATACTCTGAAAATTTGCTTTGCCCAATTGATAGGCCTTGCAGCCGCTGTGCAGCGCTAGATCGACTAGGCTCTATCCCATTAATCGTTAAATGTCAAACAGGGTAGCAGCAACTCCCATCTTTTAACGTCTTTTGGTCTGATGCGGCTGGGGTTTGAACCCCGACCTCCACGTTGTGAGATGGACACTCTACCAACTGAGCCAACACATTGGTTGTGTTGGCTATTTCTGTATCTTAAGCCTTCAAAACTGATATTATGATGTGTTACATATTGTAAATAAACTGTAAATAACACAAGAAAGGATGAAGACTGCAGTCCACACGTGCTAAAATGTTTGAAAGATTTTTCAATCTTCATGGAGGCACACATAACCAGAAGGAGAAGAAAAAAAGATATTGCAAAAACAATTACTAGTATAATATGGAATGAGATCAAAGAGGTAGGAGGAAAAGTGTGATAAGACGAAATTGCAATTCACAGATACCAAGCAAGGTTCATTCATCATAATCAAAAGCAGATGCAGTTCACATAGAATGAAATGAATGAGTTGCCAAACAAGAATGCCTTGAGAGTGATTTGAATTATACACCAAGCAAATATAACACAATGTGGTTAAGTGCAGATTCCTTTCATGGTGACTTGAGTTCAGACTTTGAGATTTTCAGAATCTGTCTAAATGGTGAGTTTGATACCCAAAGTCTTGACAAGCCAAAAAGAGAATTTAGGTGATTTTTGTGCTTTTTACGATAGTCACAGAGAAGGCTTAGGGGGCGTTACAAGAAAATATTTGCGATCAATTGCAAATATTCTGTTGCAATTGTACAACTGATAGATCAACGTTAGCTGTAGTAAATCAGTCTTCTTGTTTCAAGGAGCAGATCAGCAATCAATCACTAATTTGCAATTAACTACAAGGCATGTGATTTATTTAGGGACCATAAATAGACTTAAAATTGATCGCAAGTTTCTTGCAATACCCCATTAGTCATTGGAAATCCCCTCCCCAACGAACACAAAAATAGCACAAGAGGATTTACCTTTCGCAAATAATGTAAATTGCTTCCAGTCACCCGTTTCCCTGAGTTTTTCTTCTTCATTCCTAAAGAATCCATCCGTGCTAAGCAAGGCTACGGCCTCATCTCGAATTGTCTCCCAATTACTTTCTAATATCTGCAAATAAAACGTGGAACAATGGGGATAAGATATATTAAAATATTAAAACATTCTATTTCAGATGTAACTACATACGTGGGAAAAGAATTTCAAGGATGTGTCACTCAATGGTATATTGTGTCAGGAAATATGCAACTGTGTTACAATGGCAACTACCATGGTAATAGGGCTCAGCAGCCAATTAGAATCAAGGTTTCCATGGAAGTTGCCATGATGGCAAAGTTACAACAGTTGCAAGTCTTTTATGAAATGGGCCCCAAATCTTACTTGTGTTTTTATGTACATATAATGAATGCTCAAAATAAGAATGGAGTTGACATTTTTATTGAATTGAATTAATTTCTTAATAGACCAACCCATTAAGTTTGAAAATAATATTCATGTTACCTTTCATCTGAGCCAGACAGAATAAATCCATCTTCAGTTGGGTATTCGACACATTTTATGAAATGGAGCCCAGGGGCCCGTCCTAAAGAGTTAAACAACTATTATAACTTTGTCATTATGGCAGCTACCATGGCAGCGGGACACAACAGCCAATCAAACTCAAGATTACCATGGTAGTTGCCATGATGGTAAAGTTACAACAGTTGCAACTCTTTATGAAATGGGCCCCAGATCAATTATTAAGAGGGGATATTCACCTTTGCTGCTTCAGCAAACCCTGCCTCTCTTGGAGTCCAGAATTGTCTTCCCCTCAGCGAGTCGACATTGTAAAGTGACCTTTGATACCTTGACCTGAAATGACCCCTGCTAACTGCCTCGTCATATATCTTATACGACTGGACAGGAAGGAAATACACACATAATAAAGCCTGTTTTACATGAACTCACATAATGGTTTACAAGTACATGTGTATGTTAAAGTAGTAATATATTACCAATTCCCCAACATAAGACCATATTCATAATCTATATATTTCTCCTTCCCGTTGTTGACAGAAGGATCGCCAATTGTGACAAATGTTGTTACATTTTTCATGTTTAATGGAATTCTTGTCCCATGCTATGGCAATCTTCTTCTGGCAATAGCTGATTTCTGGCAAGTAGGAAAATTCAAATAAAAAAAACAGGACGGCAAAAAAAAATGAAAGGAACATCACACCAATTAAGAGTAAAGCTACGGGTGATGTGAAATGAAATCACAAGTGAATCAAAAGAACTTGTAGATGAAATGGTTGAATATGATCTAGTATTAGACCACATGTGAGATGAGACTAACGGGCAATCCCATACGTGTCAAACAGGACATTTTGACCACAATTTCTAGTCTCTTAGCTGATTACTTGAGCAATAGAAATATATTTCTTGTCAGTGATAAAGTTATAGTGGGTAGTCATGTGAAAAACTGATTACCAACAAAAAATGTTTGATTGATTATGGGTAAAAATGTTGTGTGTTGTACGGGACTCCGAAATGTCCCATACGACACGCAACATTTTCACCTCTAGTTCACCCATGGACAACATGTTTTTATAGGTTGTCATTTTTTTATATGACTTCCCAGTAGTACTTCATTATTACCACAAAATAAATTGAAGTTCCTTGATTGTTTGAACAGCAGGTTGAAAAATGTTGGGGGAAATGGCTGATTTTTTTAGCATGGAATCGCCCTAATAGCAAAGTGGACAAAGCGGGTACAGAACAAGTTATATTTACTGGCAAGGTATATGATCATCTCTCACCTCTTCAATCTGACCAGTCCTTAAGAAGGATTCCCCCAAGTGGAAGAAGAATTTTCCCTCGTTGGTTTCCCTATCACCGGTATCAATGCCTGCCCTCAAGAGTGGGATTGCTTCAAGGTAATTCTCTTCCGATTTCAAGATGAACCCCAAGTGAACCAATGCAAAGCCATCCGTTGGATTTCTCTCTACCATCTGAAAAATCAAGGGATAATGAACAGGGGAGCATGTCATGAAACAGATAGTTCTTGATTATAGTTTAAGCTACTACAAATCCTTGCTTCTGACTGGCTGGGAACAAAATTGGTTGGTGAAAATCATCATTGACATAACTTTGATGAAAAGCTACCAAGAAAAGTTGTTAATAACCCAATCCCCTTAATATCTGTCATCTGTCAAATATTCTTGATTTTGATCAGCTAAGGCGGCCAATCATTCCTCCTCAGTAAATGCCAATATACACAATTTTTTCTTCATCAACAGGCCCCTTTCTTACAAAGAGTTACGATTGATTGGATCAATTTCAACTGCAGAAAGCCAGTAACATCAACATCTGAAATGCACGTCTGTTCAAAATATTTTCCAGATGTGATATATATTCATAAATTCATTGATTTCTTGACAATTTGGTGTGTTCCCCTTTGTTTACAAAGGACATTCTGCAAATTTCCTGTAAAAAAATTATGACACTGATGAATTTCCATAGAGTTACAATTGATCAGATCAATCATAACTCTTTGTAAGAAGGGGCCTAGGTCTACCTACATGACTGTCTCACAAATAGAATCCACTCACCTCCTCAAAGTAATGCTTGGCTCTCTTATTTTTCCCAGCGATGAGATACTGGACAGCGAGGCTTTTCTTGGCTTCATAATCATCTGGGAATTCTTTCACAAGTTCCAGGTACACTTGGATGGATCTTGATGACTTTCCTGGAAAATATGGAGTAAAATGTGGCAGGAATATAAGGAAATTTGTTAAAAATTTGCTAAGTAATTGAGTAATAGGTAAAGTTTTATTTTTATTTTTGGATCTTAATGGCAACTACAATGGACTGATGCCTTAGGGTCCTCTCAGAGGGGTTTATTTACATGGACAGAAGGGGTTTTACAAAAACAAGTCTGAATAAAAAGGCATCACCACATTGGTCAGCTCATACTCTGGGGACGTATTGATGAGATTACGTGTACAGTTAGATACATATGAACATGTTGGTATTTGAGCACGAGTCTAATGGGGTGTTGCAAGAAACTTGCGATTAATTGCAAGTCTATTTTGGGTCCCTAAATCACATGTCTTGCAGTTAATTGCAAATTAGTGATTGATTGTTAATCTGCTCCTTGACACAAGAAGTTTAATCTGATATGCTACAGCTCACATTGATCTATCAGTTGTAAAATTACAACAGGATATTTGCAATTGATAGTTAATATTTTCTTACAACACCCCTAAGTCACACGTAAATCTTTATGACCCCCCCCCCATATACTACATATACATCATTATTTAAACAAGGTTTTGTTTAATTCTGTCTCTTCTTCCTGTGTATTCACTAAGGGTCATATTTGTAAAGATCTGTGATGAAACCACCTGCCATTATTTCTTCTAGAATCATGTCCCGCCCACCTCTAAATCTTTGATTTAATTTCCTGTCTATTACATCACATACTGCTGTGGGAATGTCTCTTTCTTGCACTGGTCACCGTGTGATCCAGTGCAACTTGTTACACAGTCAGTGCCTCCAGGCATGGATCCGGGGGGGGGGGGGGGGGGGGCACAGAAGGCATGTGCCCCCCTCCTTTCAAATTTCAAATGTAAAAATGCCATTAAAACAGAAGTGTGCCCCTCTTTTGAAATTGAAGACTTTTTTTGTTGGGGGGGGGGCTTGTCAAATTTTCCTCCGAAAAATTTGTCCCCCCTTTCGGAAATCCTGGATCTGCCTCGGGGTGGATCCAGGATTTTCCAAAAGGGGGGGGGGACAAATTTTTTTTCAGTGGATAAGTCTATCGTCTATTCTTAACACTATCGTGTAAAGAATCCTTCATTAGAAGTGATTAGTTTGAGATACAAACTATACATGAACCTAAATCTTCATTGTCTTATGAATAAGACCATTTCCCTCCTTCGGAGAATGAAATCATCGATGCAAACACCACGGAACAAACTTGTGGTCAATATACTCTCCCAAATCTTTAATGAAAGGAGACAGATTTGAAATGTCTGACAAACCTAATAGTCACCTGGTTCTCATTAAATGATTTGTTTATCAAGGTCCTGATTAACTCCTTAGTATGCTGTTCCTTGATTAACAATTAGCCACAGGAAAATGATTCATTGATCGAAGGAGGTACAAGCTAATCTCTTCCAATAAACTGTGTATTCCATGCATCAAACAATGCAAAATAAAAAGCTAACAAACGCTATGCTCTCCCCTCTCCTCCTGTAAAAATATTATCTTCATTAAAGTTAACTACACTTCCAATTGTGATTAAAAATGCTTATTCTACAAATCAACCTATTATGATTGTTGAATGTTCCGAAGAGAATTCGCCAATTAAAACTAGATAGTATTAACTCTATTTAAAGTATTCTAGGCATTGAATATAGCATCTCCAACGTAAATAAACTCTAACCATCATTATTGTTGCCAACACCAAGGAACATAATTAGAGTACTTATTGATTTCCTCCTTGCCTCTCTTTTTACTATTGGATACATCAAGAATCCAATTTTAAAATGGGAAGTTCACCCTATTAACAATAAGTTTATCAAAAATAACAGAAAAATAAAACAAAATATTTGTGAAGGTTTGAGGAAAATCCAATCAAAGTCAAAAAAGTTACTAGAATTTTTATTATTTTATTTGTGACATCATAATTATCTGAGCAGCACCCCCATATATGCATATCATGTAGTAAAAAAGTAAATGAAATGTAATTAAAATAAAAACACAAAGACACCCTCATTGTGCTAAGACAATATAGTCAAATTGAATCAAACCAAGAACTTTTTTAAAAATACAAATAGGCCCTATTCTACCTCACACACATAAAGAGTAATTTTCACTTTAAAAAATCTTTTCAAGTGGGATACCTTCTTTTGTCCAACACCACTGAATTTTGCAATGTAGGTTGAATGATGCCCAACTATACATACAAAACATGGACTATCAGCAGACAAAGTAAATTTACACAGCAAATAGTATGCCTGATTTCTGCTCTACTACACAATACAAACATGAGTGAGTAAAGGAATCACATGGTTGAATTTGTCGATTAAGGTGGAGAGATTTTCTACCCAGTTACACAAAAATGACAAGAAGAAAAAAGATGAATTTCATCAGGAGTAAAGAAGTATCATAATTGTAATATTATAATGTAGTCTGGTACAAAGGCATCTCTAATAGGACCTTGATTTGATTTAAAACAGTATATAAAAATTTGATTTGAATTGATTTCATGTCAGCAAAAAAGTACCAGTAGACATAAAATCATTTAAGGACTGGAAGCCCAACCCAAGAAAACATTCATTCAAATAAAAAGACTAAAAATCAAAAAGCATAATGCAGAAAATTGGAAAATAACTCAAATGAATAATTTTTTACAAATAAACAACATTTACATGACAATAAAATAATAATTTTATTGACTCTAAATGACCTTTGACCTTGATGTGACCTGAAACTCGTGTAAATGATTAGTGATACTTGGTTGACCTTATATGAACTAGATTCATAAACAATTAAAGTCATGACATTTCAAAAATCACCCCTAACAAGGTCAAAGATCTTTGACCCTTAAAATGATCTTGACCTTAATTATGTGACCTGAAATTTTTGCAAGATGATCTGTGATACTTGGTTACTTTTATTTCCAAAACTCGCGATCCCGTTTCCCTACCTTTCCAAGTTATGACATTTCAAAAGCTTAATCACTGTTAGAATTACATAGTATATATTCCAACATGGTCAAAGTTCATTGACCCTAAATGATTTTTGACCTTCTTCATGTGACCTGAAAGATGATAAGATAATAAGTGATTCTTGATTATTCTTATTTCCAAGTTTCATGAAATCTTTCCATATATTTTCCAAGTTATGATGAGATTTCAAAAACTTCACCTACGTTAAGATTTCAATGTTGGCACACCACCACCGTCAGTCTCGCTCTGCTATGCAGGAAAGACAAATAGGAATAACAAACTTGATATCTATCAATCGTGTTCTAATTTCATATTTTAGAGTGACATAAAGAGCATGTTTCTTTTTGATACACAGCTGCCAATACGTGCTTCACATATTGGGATTTACTTTAGAACAAAGTAATTATATGCACAACTTCTTTCTTTTTTTTCGAACCCCAAACTAACATTGAAGAAGAGAAATCAGTGAAATTCAATGTAATAGCTTAATATTTACTTATGAATTGAATACACAAACACAGATTTTCAGCTCTATTAAAACTGGTGATAGATGAAGCATAAAATTATTACTGACAATGGATTCTGTGCGAAAGTAAATAGAAAAGTAAATGCATATTTCTAATAGTGAGAAAAAAATAATGTTTACCAACGTGCTGACACAGGTGTACAAAACTGTTGTGCGCTCTAGACAAGAGAGTAAATATACATGTATGTAGAGCAAATAGACATAACTCTCTAAGTGAAACCGACAAGAAACAAACAATTATGGTGTTTTACCTACCATGTATCCACTATTACATTTGACCCACTTTACTGACAATCTTCACCAGCAGATTCCAACAGCACAATGCAAAACCTGCTGAATTGAGATAGGTAATATGTATCTTCTTTTCTTTCTTTCATCATTTTTTTTTAATCTGGAATTTGCCCCAAAAGATTATCTTTACAATCACCTTTCCAAGCATAAACAGATATATTCTTGCCAATGAAAAGATATTAAAAATATCAATTCATCCATTTTCGGAGCCACAAAGATCGTCACTCTCAGACTAGTTTGTAAAATGTATTGTATTTGTTTATTGCAAGAGCATGTCTGTTTGTATAGCGTGTGTGTTTTTTTTTCTTCTTTTATGATACTTGTCTGTCATTCTTTTTTTTTATTAATTATTTCCATATGCAATTATATGAAATCAATTCATTCCAAGTCCATATTTGATATAAATATCTATTTACAAATATATGTTGAATTTATGTATACTTATTTTTACACATGTATAAAATGACATAGTGTCTTTTTCATAAATCTTTAGGGGCAACTCAGCATACAAGCCAAGATATTTTCATATTTTTAGCCTTCACTAACAATTTCTTTGCTATTTTCCACCTGATTTATGCATTTCAAATTTGTTTATTTAGGATAAATGTAAAATAAACAAATCATTAAACATAGAAATTAAGAGATTACTTCCAGTGAATTTTTACTCCCATTTGCACTTAAAAGCTCCCAGTGATAAGAGTGACAAGAAAAGAAAAGGGAATATATATACCAAAGAAAGACAGTCTGTCTCCCATTCTTGCAAGGGCAGCTCGCTTGATATCTCTGGGGCAATGTGGTGCATCAGCTGCTTGTCTATATGACTGGATCGCTCTGGAACAAAGACAGATTGTGGGGAAAAAATGTGATATTATTGTTAAAGTGATATTATTGTTAAGTGAAAAGAGAGGAAGGGGGGGGGGAGGTAGAGGATGACCTTGACCTTATCCCTGTGACATCCAAAAGCACCATAACATTAAGATACCCCGGTGGATCTTTGACCAAGGTGGGTGTTTCATAAAGCTTTTCGTAAACAGAAATGACTTGACGCATGACTGGACTGGTGATCCTTTCTTGTGCTATCCCTATGTAATTGATTTATGACTTAAGAGGGAAATAGGAGATATAAAAAGAAAGAGCTAAAAAGAGAAACGAGAAAGATATATTACATAGGTAATGTAAATTCAAATCTGTGATAAGTCAATATGCCACCACTCGACCGTAGCAGCGAGGATTGCATTTATTTTATTCTAAGTTTTGACTTCACTTCAGTGAACATAACTGTGTTGCATTGTCAACTGCGGCATTAAATTCACTAAGGTGATGTCATTCTCTGCTTTAGTTGCGTAATTAGGTAGCTTATTTGATGTACGCGCTGGTGTTTACGTGTTGATTGCATGAAGAATGCACTTGTCGTATTTTTCAATATTTTTTCCTATCATGACGATGGATGAGGACTGTCAATCTACATAGGCTATAATATAAAAGATATTGCCCTTTCTATCTTTTTCATGAATTACATTTTATCTCCCCTCCGAAGCTATATTTTTCCCTTGGTTTATATTCCAACATGGTCAAAGTTCAGTGACCCTAAATGACTTTTGACCTTCTTTATGTGACCTAAAAGATGATAAGGTAATAAGTGATTCTTATTTCCAAGTTTCATGAAATCGGTCTATATATTTTCCAAGTTATGATGAGATTTCAAAAACTTCACCTACGTTAACATTTCAATGTTGGCACACTACCACCGTCAGTCTCGCTCTGCTATGCAGACAAGACAAATAGGAATAACAAACTTGATATCTATCAATCGTGTTTTAATTTCATATTTTCCCTCAGAATATTTTCCCTCAGCGCTGCGCTCTTCGGGCAAAATATAATACCTAAAGGAGAGGAAATGTTAAATTCAAACCCTGGGCAGGCAATATCTGTATAATATGAATGGAGAGATAAAGGAGAAAGAAAAGGAGAGACAGACAGAGAAGGGAGTGATCAAATAAGAGAGTGAGTGTGAGTATACAAACTAATGACATGAGAATGAATATAGTGGGACTAGTCTAGATCCATACCCATCAAGTAGATCATTGCTCCTCCTCTCCTCTGCTAACATGTCAAGGAGTTGAGCCTTTGCCATCAGAGCCTTTGCGCTGTTTGGGAACCGTTTGATGATGTCCTCGTACTTGTACAGAGCTTGATCTTTTTTGTTCTAAATACACACAGTGAGAGTGTCAAAGATGGATTGAAGTGAAAAGAATTGAATAACTTTATTGTCCATAAAGGAAATTCTTGTTTTCACTCTGGTTACACACATTTAGATACAATGTACAATGTATATAAACAGAACAAAACAAAAAATGGCGATAACATGTTCAACATAAGGGAATTATTTTGACTCAGGTATACATGATTCATGCAAAATTACAGTACACAAGTATTTGAATTACAAATCAAAGTTAAAGTCTGGTTTAAGAATTATTCATATCATAAGATAATTAATTTTGGTTATAGTTATCGGCAAAAGTGAACAATCGAATGCTGGTATGCACGTGCAATGTAATTGGAGTTGAGAGTAAGGGATGTGCATTGTGTGGGTGGTGTGTCTATTTCCAAAAGAGAACCTCTAATATAAGTAAAGTAAAAATTTATCTAACATGATTATTTAACAATCAATTTCAAAAAAAAAACAGTAGGGTACTAATTACAGGGAAGACAGACCTTTAGACTTGAGCATTAAAGTGATGAATATCGTTGGTTACAAAAGATTGTCACAAATGAGCTTTCAGTGTGCATGGTGTACATAGACGAATGCCTGAACAGTTGCGAGTGAGTGGCAAGGATGTTTCTAGAGGCTCAAAGAGTGTTAAGAGTTCACTGAGTGTAATATCATCAAAAACGATCAAAACAATCAACAATCATTTCCGTTACAACTTCTTTTCTTCCAAAGTATTTCCAAACAGCTACATTTACCGGTACACAGATTTTTGCAAAAGATTAATTTTGCACAAAAAGTGTGTGTAAGCAAGTAAATGGGCTCCTGCGTGATATCTCAACCCAATACCTTTTGGATAAGGCCTTCTGTTTCCTCAAGAAGTGTTTCTAAGGCTGACTTCTGAATTGGTTTCTTATTTTCAGCTTTTATACTGATGTTCTCTCTTACTTTAGATGTATCTGAAGGGGGGATTAAAAACATGATAATCATTATTTTTGCAATAACGTCACGGAAAATTTTAGTCACACAAGCATTATATCTAAACAAGGTGGTTCACGAACCTCTATTCTTGCCTGACTTCATGATCAATAAAATATGCAATATGATTTTGACCCCTAGATGACCTTTGATCTTATCACCTGCAAGAACACATGTGTGGTATCACCCAAAGATCATTTAATAATAATAATAATAAGCCGATTTTATAATAGTGCTTTTTCCAGAGGATACAAAGCACTGTT
Organism: Lytechinus variegatus; assembly: GCF_018143015.1. Lineage (NCBI taxonomy): Eukaryota > Metazoa > Echinodermata > Echinoidea > Temnopleuroida > Toxopneustidae > Lytechinus > Lytechinus variegatus. Next base: position 63,170,914 of record NC_054740.1, read on the forward strand.
AATGGACAAGTTTGAAAATACAGAAACTTTGAAAAATCTGTCTCAACCTGTATAAACATAATTGATGCAGGTATAAAGAAATGAGAGCATTTTGAAAAAATGACCTTTTGACCCCTAGATGACCTTTGACCCCATCATCCTCAACAACATTACCCAAAGATCCTTTTACTAAGTGTGAACATAACTAATGGAGAAATAAAGAAATGAGAGCAAGTTGAACTTCAAAAAAGGATGAACATGGCCTCATATCATTTGACCTTTTGACCCCAATATGACCTTTGACCCCATCATTCTCATGGGGTAATATGTGGCATAATCCAAGGATCATATGCACAAAGTATGAAAAATATTGATGCAAAAATAAAGAAATGAGATAAAGTCAAACAAAAACGTTCACATTTTCTAACAGACTAACAGGAAAACTGATTACTAGGGCTCTGCCAAACTTCATTCAGGCGAGACAAAAAAGATTACTGTTACTGATTTTTATTAAATTCTTTTTGCTGTCTTTTATTTCTGCAAATATTAACCCTTGTCAAAGACAAACAAGCTCAATTTTGTATGGTTTTATACTAATATGGTGAGATAAAGCTGTGACAATTTATACAAATAAAATTTTAAGAATTGATCCACTTAAGTGAATACTGGCACTAATTTTCTATTTACATGTAGATCAAATGTATTTTGATAAAAAATTGGTATAGCAATTTTTTATACTTTTGTTTGTTATGCATTTCTTTTCCTCCAATTAAATTTGTTGCTGATTTATTTATGATCATAAACAAGACAAAATTAATCAAGTTTGATAAGTGAAGGTAGAAATAATAATACATATAGGAATTTAGAAAAAATTGCATGGGATTTGTACATGAATTCACGTTTTTTTTAAAGCAATTTTGTGTCCGACATACGAATGCTGCTCAATTTTAGAACCAAGTACCCGGGGGTCAAAAAATTTTGAGGGGCGGAATCCGCCTCCCTTCCCTCTTGGCTTTTTAGGATTAAACTCTGCAAACATACCTCATATTTCTGATTTTAGGCATTTCTGACCACGTGCATTTTGCTTCTTATCACTCTCCCATGTACAAATACATTCATCACTGATTAACAACTCACATATCTTAACATAAAAAATATTTAGCAACACATGGAAAGACACTCTATTTTGGCGAAGAAACTTCCAAATGTCACATTTTACAATGACGGCCAACCATCTTTCAGAAATTACAATGACAAAAAAAGTTTGTTTCTTTTTATTTGGAATATATCATCTGCCTTTTTTCTTGCAGGGCTTTAGGTATTAATAAAGCAGGGGAATGAAAATGCACTGATATAAATACTTTTTTTCTTTTACTTGTTTCTTTTGCAAATGAGGGCTAGCATTGATGCAAGGACAAGATACATATTTGATATCTATTCAATCTACATTTCAATCTACAGAACTAAATCCAATAACTCTTTTCTAGGAAAGATACATACATGTAGGTATTACTGTGAAGAAAGGAGCATCTAGTAGACAGGAAAAAAAATTCAACAAGTTTTTTCTTTTAAAAAAAATATATATATATACCGGCATATATGAAACTCTGTACCAGCAAGCATTATCACCCAATGCAACTCGGTTTGGACATTGCAATGATAAAACTCCAAATATAACTTAGAATCCTAGTTAAATAATGCCAAAATACTAATTTGGTTAGAATTGTTGAATGTTTCTTTTATAGTTACCTGATTGTCAGCAGCCTTGTCTCTCTCTCACCACCATCAGCAGCAATGCCAGTTACCTTGATATCATCAATATCTTTAGGAACATACTTAGACTTTGATGGGGGATGGGACATTGGAGGGGAGAGGAGGGTGGAGGTTCAGAATTCAATTTGGACCGGGTCTTAGTCCTAAAATTACCCATAGTTTGTCATTGGATGATCCAGGACCAGGAAATGAATTTGCTAAACCTTCTAGTCCAGGCTCAAGTTGGGTTTTGTTTTTGATTCCCAACATTGCTGGAGAACTAGTTTCATGTTAACTACTTTCTTACCTGACCTATCCACAGGGTGCTCTTCTTTCTTGATGGCCCTATCTGCTTCAGGCTGTGTTGTCTCCTGTGCTGGTGGTGGAGGACTTTTGCTTTTCAAGTCCTTAGCTTGATCAGAGTTCCTCATGGCCCTTTCTGCTTCAGGTTGTGTTGTCTCCTGTGCTGGTGGTGGGGGTGGTGGAGGTCTGTCACTTTTCCTGTCCGTAGCCTGATCAGAGTTCCCCATGGCCCTTTCTGCTTCAGGTTGTGTTGTCTCCTGTGCTGGCGGTGGGGGTGGTGGAGGTCTGTCACTTTTCCTGTCCGTAGCCTGATCAGAGTTCCCCATGGCCCTATCTGCTTCAGGCTGTGTTGTCTCCTGTGCTGGTGGTGGGGGTGGTGGAGGTCTGTCACTTTTCCTGTCTGTAGCCTGATCAGAGTTTCCCATGGCCCTATCTGCTTCAGGCTGTGTTGTCTCCTGTGCTGGTGGTGGGGGTGGTGGAGGTCTGTCACTTTTCCTGTCCGTAGCCTGATCAGAGTTCCCCATGGCCCTTTCTGCTTCAGGTTGTGTTGTCTCCTGTGCTGGTGGAGAACTGTCACTTTTCCTGTTCGTAGCCCGATCAGAGTCTCCCTTGGCCCTTTCTGCTTCAGGTTGTGTTTTCTCCTGTGCTGGTGGTGGGGGTGGTGGAGGACTGTCACTTTTCCTGTCCCTAGCTTGATCAGAGTTCCCAATGGCCATTTCTGCTTCAGGTTGTGTTGTCTCCTGTGCTGGTGGTGGGGGTGGTGGAGGACTGTCACTTTTCCTGTCCGTAGCCTGATCAGAGTTCCCCATGGCCCTTTCTGCTTCAGGCTGTGTTGTCTCCTGTGCTGGCGGTGGGGGTGGTGGAGGTCTGTCACTTTTCCTGTCTGTAGCCTGATCAGAGTTCCCCATGGCCCTATCTGCTTCAGGTTGTGTTGTCTCCTGTGCTGGTGGTGGGGGTGGTGGAGGTCTGTCACTTTTCCTGTCTGTAGCCTGATCAGAGTTTCCCATGGCCCTATCTGCTTCAGGCTGTGTTGTCTCCTGTGCTGGTGGTGGGGGTGGTGGAGGTCTGTCACTTTTCCTGTCCGTAGCCTGATCAGAGTTCCCCATGGCCCTTTCTGCTTCAGGTTGTGTTGTCTCCTGTGCTGGTGGAGAACTGTCACTTTTCCTGTTCGTAGCCCGATCAGAGTCTCCCTTGGCCCTTTCTGCTTCAGGTTGTGTTTTCTCCTGTGCTGGTGGTGGGGGTGGTGGAGGACTGTCACTTTTCCTGTCCCTAGCTTGATCAGAGTTCCCAATGGCCATTTCTGCTTCAGGTTGTGTTGTCTCCTGTGCTGGTGGTGGGGGTGGTGGAGGACTGTCACTTTTCCTGTCCGTAGCCTGATCAGAGTTCCCCATGGCCCTTTCTGCTTCAGGCTGTGTTGTCTCCTGTGCTGGTGGTGGGGGTGGTGGAGGACTGTCGCTTTTCCTGTCCCTAGCTTGATCAGAGTTCCCCATGATCCTTTCCTCTTCACGTTGTCTTGTCTCAAGAGGCGGAGGAGTCCTGCCACCATCAGTTTTCCTTGGAGGCTCTTTGGATTTCCCCCTCTCCTCTTGTGGAGGTAGTGGGCTCACACTGACAGCCTTTCGTGCATACTTTTTGACCCCTTCTCTGTCATCCACTGGTGGTGGTGGCCTCACACGGGAAGTCTTTCTTGGAGATTCTTCAAGTCTTTCTCTGCCCTTTTGTGGTAATGGAGGGCTCACATCATCAGACTTTCTTGAAGATTGTTTCTTCATGTCCTTTTCAACTGGTGGTGGTGGCTTTACACTGTCATCCTTTCTTGGAGAACTTCTGACCTCAAGTGGTGCAGGAGGGTGCACACCATCAACTTTTCTTGGAGACACCTTGGCTTTTTTCGTGTCCTTAGTCTGATGATCTTTACTCTCAGTCCTAGTCTTTTCAGGTTGTTTCATTTCCTTTGGTGGTGAAGGTCTCACACTATCAGCCTTTCCTATTTTCCGTTCTGCAGCTTCACCAACCTCTATCAGTGATGGAACATCTTGTTCACCACCAGATTTTGACTCTAATCTATCAGGTGCAGTCTCTTCAACTTGTAATGTCTCCTGGGGTTTTGGAGGCCTTAACACATCAGCATGTTTTAAAGAACCTTCATCGGCTTTACCAGGTGGTTTGCTTTTGGATTCTTTGGTGTTTTCAGTAGACCTTGGAGTTCTTTTTGGAGTGACCATTTTACCCTTTGGAAAATCGGTCTCTGTCACAGTAGCCTCCTTTCCTGTAAAGGACTTGGCCGGATCATCCGTCTTCAGATTCCCAGGAGCAGGTACAGGCTGTTTTTCCTCATCAACCCTCTCTTCCAAAATGTCCCTCTTTGCTTCAAAAGCAGCCTCCGCTTGAAAATCAAGCTTGTCTTCCTTTTCCTCAACATCACTTACTTCTTTGGTCACATCAGCATAACTTTCTGTAAATCTTTGAATGGGAGCATGTGCTATGCTCTCTGAATTTATGACCTTTTTATAGTCTATTTCTGTGTCACTGTTGGACTTTTTATCCTTATCTCTATGATGCTCAGTTTTGAGATCTGACTCGGGAGTTTCACTCGTTAGATTGTTATGCTCCGTCTGGGTAAATAATACAGTAGTCTTGTTGGACTCTGAAACAGGAACAAGATGGAGCAAGCAAAAAGGAGGATGTTTTAAACTATTTTCTCTGGTTATTTCAAATGGCTTTATTCCAGCTTGAAAAAGAGTTCTAATAGTTACCAAATGGAGACATGAGAAGTTGACTTCAAACTTACAAACATTCAGAGATAAAGACTGTGTATTCCTGAAGGATTAACTCTCTGCCCATTATGGAAAAAAAATCGAGATAACCCAAATAGTGGTGATAAACTTCTTCAGAATTTTATCATAAACAAAATCAAAGCCCTTTATACTTTGATCAATATAGATAGTTATACTGTAATATCAATTTTAGTACATACAGTCCACCTGCAGTTTGTTTTATAAGTATGATCTATTGCTCATACTGTTGAAGTTAATTCTGAATAGTCTAGAGTCAAACCAAGGTTTGATAATGAAAACACCATCACTACAGTGGTATTCTGATAGGGTTTTACTCTCATCTACATTATAATTTGAGACCACACTCTCTATGGAAATGCTGGGTTTCATAATACTTGTGCCATATTCACGGCAAAGAAAATATACTGAATAATTTACTAAAATTCATATTATTTTAGTATTTTCCTATTCTGCTCATTTCACAACATAGTTGACTTTTAAAAAACTTTTTGCTGCAAGATTATTTTTTTTTACTTAAAGAATGAGTTGACTTATCCTATGAAACTGTGTTTACCAGGGCCATCAGCATACCACACCTGCCATTTGATAATAACTTTCACTAGGGGAAAACCTCCCATTAAATCTACAAGGAACAGTCCCAGTTGCATACAAATGACACCGAAAGGAAGCCCTGGAATGTCAATATAGATTGATCTTGGTCAACCCTTCCTATCCAGGCTAACAAATCTAATATATGAGACGACACTCCTCGCATCTGTAGATGGAGATAACTTTTGACATTCCCCAAGGTCACGTGACCTCAGGAGATGGTAGATCATTTAGCTTTCTGGAAGATGGGAGTTTAAAAGAGAGCTCATATGTTCAGATATTTTCATTCCGGATATATGATGAAGACTGTGATGGCAGGGTTTTCGCTAGGCGGTCTTCCCATGAGGCCGAGGGTCCACGAGGCAGAGGGTTCAAGAGGCCGAGGGTTCACGAGGCTGATTTTTCTCAAATCATATTTTCTTTATCAGGATGTTGGTCTTCATCGATATCAAAGGACAAGTCAACCCAAACAAAAAGTTGATTTGAATTAAAAGATAAAAATCCAACAAGCATAACTCAGAAAGTTTCACCAAAATCGGATGTAAAAGAAAGTATGATTTTTCTCTACATATTAATATATTCAAAATCAATATTTTTCTGGGGTGGACTTGACCTTTAATCAACAGTTGTAGGCATGCTATGAAGACTTAAAGTTGATATTCATTACTTTTTAATCACAAACCATATCAATTCAGATTGTATTTAAATCTTTTAATTGAATTTCTTTCTAATATCAAATAATTTACATTACATTCTTGAAATTATAATCTATCCAAAATTTGACAGTTCGAAGGTAATTCTTATATTGAGCTCCTGATCATTCTTCCAAATTGGTATATTTGTCAGCTTATGTTTATCTATATCTTGCTGTTGTGAAATGAAATAAAATCTAAATTCCAAGAAAAAAACACAAACATGTGACCGAGAAATAATAAGAATAAAAACTTAAGTTTCACATTTTTACAAAGGATTAACGGCTGAAAAGGGATTCAACAGCTACATTTTTTAAATGATGGGTAAGTGAGATGATACTAAAGAATAAATCCTGTTGTCCCGATTTACCTAAGCTTCAACAAATTAAAGTCTGTTATCATCCTCAACTTCAATGGAGAAAATTATGCAAAGTGGAAAAGTTTCCACTGATGTAGACAAACATCCTAATGAAAAATAAACACTATTTAGAAAAATCAGCCTCGTGGACCCTCGGCCTTGTATACCCTCGGTCTTGTCGACCCATCCCTTTGCTAGATAGGAATCACTGTCATTTCTGGGGATTTATTCAACAATTTCTGACATTTTACTATCATCCCCATTCATTAGTGAAAGGAGCCAGCATAGTTCAGAAGAACAACTAATTTACAGGGAAGCTGTTAGTCTAGGTTATTACTGGGCTACTAGATCGATCAATATCAATGTCAACAATTAATGTCAATACTATGTCAATTAAATTAGTAACCCTTGCTCTTATATGCCTGCTCAGGATACATGATGTAAGCCTAAGACCCTGTAAAGTTAGTCTCTAGGTTTATAATTAACAAACTTAAAGGTCAAATCCACCTCAGAAAAATGTTGATTTGAATCAATAGAGAAAAATCAGACAAGCACAATGCTGAAAATTTCATCAAAATCAGATGTAAAAGAAGAAAGTTATGACATTTCAAAGTTTCGCTTATTTTCAGGAAAAAAGTTATATGAACGAGCCAGTTACATCCAAATGAGTCGATGATGTCACTCACTCCCTATTTCTTTTGTTTTTTATTGTTTGAATTATACAATATTTCAATTTTTACGAATTTGACAATTAGGACCTCCTTGCCTGAAGCACAAAATGTTAAAATAATGGAATTCCACGTGTTCAGGGAGGAATGAAACTTCATTTCACATGACAATGACGAGAAAATAAAAATATTTCATATTTCATATAATAAAATACAAAATAAATAGTGATTGAGTGATGTCACCTGACATCAAATCTCTCATTTGGATGTAGCTGGCTCGTTCATATAACTATTTTGTTGAATATAAGCGAAACTGTAAATTGCCATAACTTTCTTATTTTACATCCGATTTCGATGAAATTTTCAGTGTTACGCTTGTTGAATTTTTTTTTATTCAAATCAATTTTTTGTTGGGGTGGGCTTGTCCCTTAAGGTACATGGGTTGTAAATTAGGAGCTCCAGATAACATAGTTAAATAATACAATAATAAATGCATCAATTACAGAGATAAAGGGGAGGATAAGAGGTGACAGAAGGGGAGGGGGTATTACATGTAAGAACAAATTATTGGAACTTTTATCCAACCTCCCCTCCCCCCTTTGATACAAGTAGTGAGGACCCAATGAAATTTCTCCACATTTTTCTATCATTTGTGTTTTTTTTTAAAGATCTTCTTTTCCCTCCAGGGGTACAGATCCAAGCCCCCCCCCCCCGACCCACCACTGGGCATTTTACACACAGTAATTTTTGAATAACTAGTAAGGAAAAAAAGCTTCCCTAATATATCAAATTACCACCCCCCCCCCTATGTTCAACTCTTTGCTCATTATATGCCTAAAAATCCTGTGTCCCCTGATACATAAGGAACCAGTGAAGATGACAATGCTGATAAATTCCACCTGTCTGAGTACATGTATATTGCAAGGAAAAATTTATCAGTCATCACTTTAAGAGTCTTACTATAGTCCATAATGACACATTATTTCCTTGAGATCTAATATGCTTTTCACACTGCATTTCCTTAACCCCATACTATCCTTAACCCCGGACTATCCTTAACCCCATACTATCTTTTTTTCGATTCACACCGTCTTTCTTAACCCCGTACTATCTTCTCAACTGTGGTTAATGCCTTAACACCGGACTATCCCACAGGCCTCAGCTCATGAATATTGATGATTTTACCATACAGAGCGTCATTAACGTGCAATTCGACTTCCGTGATTGGCTAATGCTTAGCACATTTCCTTAGCCCTGTTTCGTTTTCACACTGCATCTCTTAGCACCGCAACTGTGGTGCTAGTACCAAAATAAGCCGGCTTACCCTGCTTTCTTGCAGGGCCAGATAGTACCGTACTATTTACTGTGCTAGCCCACTTGCTAAAATGTAGTGTGAAAACGAAGTGGGCTAAGCTTAACCCTGGGAAATTGTGGGGCTAAGACCCCCCTTAGCCCCACCAATTTAGGACAAAAAGTGCCATCATTCATTACCTGGCCTGCCATTGAACATGGATATACCCTTTACTACTTGCAATTGATTGATCCAATTTAAGAGATATCTGTTAAGGACAACTTCGTCCAAATAAAATTTGATTTGAAACATAAGATAAATTGGGGGGGGGGGCAGTGATATATATTGCTGTACACATGCATGACCAAAAAATGTGTTTAAAGGAGTGTTTTTCAGTTTTGAACGTGGGCTGTGTGTGCACTTGTTAAGGGTATCAAAAGCACAGATTTTCAAGAAAAGGGGTAATTTTGAAAGACTAGTCAATGGTTAATCGTGGGGTCAAATGTATTTAGGTAATTTTTTTTCAAAGCTTTTTTTCTGTAAAGACTAGCCAAATGTGTTTAGAGTATGTTTTTCCCCCAAGCTTTTTCCCCGGGGTCATATTCTGGCGACAACTTGTTTAGGGGGTTGTTTTGCACACAGAGAAAAAACTCGTTAAGGTGTTTGGAAATAATTTGGTCACGCGTGTGTACAGCAAAACATTTGACTGCCCCACCCCCCCAACAAGCAGAACATCGAAAATTTCATCGAAATCTTATGTATCAGTAGAAAGTTATGACATTTTAATATTGATTTCACCAAACAGTTGTATGTACAACCAGATTAGTATGCAAATTAGACGACTGATGACATCATCTACACCCTATTTTTCATTTTGTATTTCAGTATTTTAAATATGAAATATTCAATTTTCTCCTCAATGTCATGTAAAGGTTTTTGCCATTGCTTGAACAACATGTGATTCAGTCAAATTGGTCATTATTGTCAAATCTGTAAAAATTGAAATATTGCATTAATTAAACAATAATAAAAAAAGAAATAGTGAGTGAGGGATATATTCAATTCTATCATTTTCATGTTACTAAGTTGTGCATATAACTGTTTTGTAAAACAAAATGTGAAACTTTAAAATGTCATAACTTTCTTATTTTACATTCAATTTAGATGAAGTTTTCAGCATTATGCTTGTTGGCATATTTATATTTATCTTATTTGATGTGCAGTGAAAGTTAAAAAAATATCTTCATAACATTAATCTATTTAGCATAATGTTTAGTTCAATTTATATGTCAATTCATTATGCAAAATTATACTATATAACATGTCAGCCTATGGATACAGCATGTACATATGTGTGAGCAGAGATGGGTGAAATTACACGGAAAAATAATGGCATAAACATCAGTTTTTAGCTCCATGGTATTAAAATGAGAAATAGCCCTACAAGTGATTGCCTATCCGATAACAGGGAGTTCCGACACAAATTTGCAATAAAAACATCCCCTGTATCAATAGCAGTGAGTGATGAGCATGCTGCCAAAATGACTATCATTAAAACAGATGAACTGATTTTTTTTAATATTAAGAATAGAATATTAAGAAAATATTAAAGTAAATAAAATGTGCTCCTGACCAAATGTACAGATACATGTAGGTACATGTACATGTTATCTATTCTAAATGGATAATCAACAAAATCTGAACTTAGTCATGGGGTACACCACACCAGGCAGAGAGCAGGGGTATATTGTACTGCACAAAGAATCAAATGTAACCTGATCAAGTTTGTGTTTGAGTTATGTTTGTCTTTCTGCAATAGACTCAAGACCCTATCTAGTATCTTCACTTTAGATCCATCTTTAGTATCACAACAAAGATATCAATAGAACAAAGGCATTAGATAGAAAAATATAAAAAAAATATGATAAAATACTAAGTTAATTGACCTTGAGTGACCTTTGACCTTCATCGTGTGACCTGAAAATATTGCAAAATTATCAGTGATACTTGATTACCCTGATGTTCAAGTTTCATGAAATAAATCCATTTACTTTCCAAGTTGAAATATTTAAAAAACTTAACATTGATGAAGACACACAAGTTAACTGACCCTTAATGACATTTGACCTTGATCATGTGACTGAAAATAATGCAAGATGATCAGTTATGCTTGATTATTCCTCTAAGTTTCATGAGCTAGAAAAATATACTTCCTATGTTATAATAAGTGACATACATTCAAAGACTGAATGTTGTTAAGTTTTCAATGTTGATGATGCTGCTGCCGCTGTCATCGGAAAAGCGGCGCCGTAAGTCTCGCTCTGTTTAATACACAGGCGAGACCAAAACTTGCTGGAAAAAAGGGGAAGAGGAGGGAAATGTGCAGAAAACATGTTTACTTCCTTCTGTTCCTGACTTCATACCTACAACGGTTCATCTGGATTTTAAAGGGAAAGTCCATCCCAGAAAAACTAGCATAGTGCTGAAAATTTAATCAAAATCAGAAGTAAAATAAGAAAGTTATGACATATAAAATTTCGCTTTATTTTTCACAAAACAGTGATACATGTAAGCACAATTCAGTGACATGCAAATGAGACAGTCAATGTTCTTCACTCACTATTTCTTCAGTTTTTTATTGTTTGAATTCTACAATAGTTCATTTTTTTTTACATATTTGACAATAAGGACCAACTTGACTGAACCATACAGTGTTAAACATTGCTAATTTTATATGTTCTGTGGGGAATTTATCATCGTTTCACTTGACAATGAGAAAATTTTAATATTTTCATATTTCATATAATAAAATACAAAAGAAATAGTGAGTGGATGACGTCATCAGTCTCCTCATTTGCATACCGATCAGGATGTGCATTTAACTGTTTTGTGAAATTAAACAAAACTTTAAAATTTTGATGAAATTTTCAGTGTTATGCTTGTTGGATTTTTTTCTTTTTATTCAAATTATTTTTTGTTGGGGTGGATTGTCCTTTAATGACATCTGACCTTGATCATGTGACTGAAACAATGCAAGATGATCAGTTATGCTTGACTATTCTGTGTAAGTTTCATGAACTAGGTAAATATACTTCCTATGGTATAATAAATGACAGACATTCAAAGACCGAATGTTGTTAATTTTTCAATGTTGATAATGTTGCTGCCGCTGTCATAGGAAAAGCGGCGCCTAGAGTCTCGCTCTGTTACACAGGCAAGACGAAAACTTGCTGGAAAAAAAGGGGAAGAGCATGGGAATGTGCAGAAAACATGTTTACTTCCTTCTGTTCCTTACTTCATACCTACAACAATTCATCTGGATTTTAAGAAAAGAACTCGACATGAACATGTCAGACCTGGGTCCCGTAACACAAAGGATAGCGATTGATCGTGCGCTTGATTTTTACGATTGATTGTACATTGTAGTCAATGGAATCAATTGTAGAAAAATATTCTACGATCATTGCTAAGCTTTGTGTTACGGGCCCCTGAATAAAAATATCCACGGCCTGGGTCTAGACTTTGGCCTAAAGCTGTCTCCTCCAGCGATTTTCAATAAAACCACTCGATTCAATTTGAATAGGTTTGATTCACATTTGGTAGACAAGCAATGGCCTTGCAAATTTTGTCTCTAAACAATGTGAAAAATGTGTACATTATGTTGACAATGGAGAGCAGAGGAGAGACAATGTGCATCTGTTCACCTGGGATGCACCCCCCACTCTCTCTATTATTTTTTTTTCAATACAAGAGTATTGATTTGTACCTACATGTAAAAAGTACTCCAAGTGCATATGGCCAATTTGATAGGTACATGCCTGGTACATGCAAATGAACCACTAGACAAATAGATGATTTATGCAGGCTTCAGTTACATGACCCCTTCCACATAAAAAGTTATGCCTGCCCCCCCCCCCCTTCACTGCTCCTCAGTTTCCTACATACATGTCTGCAAGGAGTTATTGCAACATGAAACCAAAGATAGTACAACATGAACTGAGTTTAAAAAAACACTGTAAGCCTAGATGTAAAACCCTTGAGCAAACATAACCGGGCATATAACAAGTTAACCTTGAATAAAAACTTTTTTTAAATAAAAAAAGTTCTTATCAAACATCAATGAGTGTACTAAATCAAGACTACTAGTAACTCAATCGATACTTTGTTGCAAACACTTCACAATTTTTTTCAAATAAGAGAAAAATGTAGATGTGGTTACAGCAAGTCTACAGATGGTTAGACTAGTCTGGGTTGGACTAGAGCAGATTTAGTGCAGGTCTAAAGTGGATCTACAGAAGGTTTTCAATCACCTAAATGGCAGGGGGGAGTTTTATAATAGATACAGGTCTCCAATATAATGGATGAGTGGGTTATTAATGGTTAAGTGATGGGTCTTGATCGGGGTAACAGCGGGGTAACAGCAGGGTGACAGCAGGTTTAGAGCGGGTCTAAACAGGGTAAGTTACTTGGTATGAGTGTGAAGCGGCTGGTGGTGAGGAGAGGCAAGGCTGCTGAGGAGTAAACACCTAGAAAAGAAAGCAATTTAGTTTTAAAGGTCAAGTCTACCCTGATGTCAAATTGGTTTTATTTAAAATCAACTTAGGAGAAAAATCAAATAAAACCTATCAATGATGTCCTGGAAAAATCTATTGAGGAATATTAAACAGAGTTGTTGATTTTTGTTCACAGTTCATGACATCATACTGCGAGCAGAGCTCTCCCTACATATCTCTTGTGATAACAATTCCATGACAAGCCATTTTCTCAGAAAAGAGAAATTAATATCACAAACGTGTTATGAGAAAATGGCTTGCAGTCATCATGAATCATATAAGAATGTGGATTTTAAGGAATTTATATTGTAATGGTTAGCTACTCAAATCTGATGTCACAATTAAAACCTTTTAAAACCTTTGAAATATCACTAATATTCCTTTTATGGATTTTCTTATAACATTTGTGTCTCTTTCCTTTTTCTACATTTATTAAAACCAACTTGATGTCAGGATTGATTCTCCTTTAAATAGCCAACAATGATTAGATATGCACATAATTATGATTAGGCTTTTAAAATAAAAGAAAGGAAACATAAAGCAATCTCAGGAGGTAGGCAAAATAAAACGACACAGTAAAAGCATTAAGCATGACTGATGCAACAATTAATATGATTAATATCATGGTTACCTTTCGTATTACATGCTTGAAACCTGGAATAGTCATACCTTTACTCAACCATCGTGTTAAAAAATAGCCTTAGACATTTACTATAGGAGGTAGACCTGCAGGGCTATTTTAAAGGAAATATATAAAGTGCTGCAAACCAATAGGTCTCATTTTATTTATTTATTGACCTGCATGATTTACAACTGTTCAAGGGTGAACTGTAAATAAACAATCACTATACAAAATTTTTATGTTATTGTTAACAATATTTTAAAGCACTATAACCAACCCCTTGTAAATGGCCATTGAAATTTGTGAATAATACCCCTTCAACAGTACCTGCACAACAAAAATTCATACATAAGGTTTTTTTTTTTGGGGGGGGGTATCTTGCTATATAAATATAAAAATCTTTCAAAATCATGAATATGTTAGCCTATATGAAAATCAGTTCTACAAAATAGAAATATTTTGCACTGTATCTTCTGTCTAGCTTTATACGTTTTAATGCTGTTTGATTTTCTGTTCATTCTTTCTGTCATTTTCAGCCATATTTTAAATATGTTTACTTTCAGGACATTCCATAATTCAAATGAAATCCATGTCATTTTAACCAAATTTTGCACACAGTTAATGTAGCATATATTCCAAATATCCACAAAATAATATGGGCTCAAGTGCTAGATTTACTGAGCTTTGAAGTTCATCCAATTGAAAGATCTCAAGAATTATGCAATAAAAAAATTGACATTTTTAGACCACACAACATCACAATCTTGAGTTTAAACACAAGATTATGATCTTTAAACCTCTTTTACTCAGTCAAACTCCATGTGAAATGGCCTTCAAAGTTTGTGCATCTTCTTTCTTCAGAGGCAGTTAACGCATTTAACCCGATGACAGGCTCATCTCCATGCGTGTGGCTGAACCCAAGCACAAACATCAATTGATGATGTCAAATTGTTCCGTTGGGAGCTTTCCCCCTGATGAAGGATCCATCCTCCAAAACATATTTTCATCAAAGGTGATAGGGGGCTGTTTTCATAAGACATTGCTTTACAAATGAAAGCAATGACTCCATGAAAGAATCAATGTACACTTCAGTAGATTCCACAACTTGCATTTAATAGAGAATGAGGGGGTAAAACAACATCCTCAAAACAAACTAGTCACATGACTTGAGCATATACTAGCATATATTCAAATATTTAATGAAAATAACCATCTCATGCAGCTGATGCTTTCATCTAATCATAGTTTATTTAAGAGTCATGTACCTCATTCTAACCTCATCTTTCATGATTCACAATTTTTCATATATTTTCTTTCTTGTTTGGTTTATTGTATAATTTTTCTGAGCAAGACATGTTCCATTGCTAAAGGTTTATTTGGTTTGTTAATGTGTGGGGGTATTTATTCTTTTTTCATTCACCAGCACAAATACAGGGAGTGTTTCATGAAACCAATTTCACTGACAAATGTTCTTTCAGCCAATGGGATTCAATTATTTTTGTAGCTTATAACAATAGTTTGTGAAAATCACTATATGTGTTTATAAAATGCACCAAAAGATATCATTATTTTAACCTGCTGTCTACTCCCCAAATCAATATAAAACATCATCTACAAAGCATGGAAATATCTAAATCAAAAGCCTTATGCGGTTATCATGCATTAAGAACCTATTATTAGCATCTGGGCACCCATTGCACAGGAAGGTACACATGCAGCAAACTGTCTCACAATGCACTCATTACATGGCCAATGAAAGTTTATTGACTTAATTGCATAAATAATTCATCACTATTTTTAATAAAATGTCCCAAGACAAAACTTCAATATTTGAACAAAACTGTCTCATACATTAATCTCACAAAACCGTAAACCCTCACTCAATATCACAAAATAAAAGTTGGATCACTCTCCAAAATAGCCTTCCATGCATTATTACAAAACAAATTTCTGTCTGCTATTAGCTTTTAATAGGACTGTTCGCAAACATGTTGATGAATTTAATAGAAGATAAACATAAAGCCCAAACAATTTAATTAAAAAGGGATATATAAAGGAACTACTTCTTACTCGAATCTTTGATATCTGCAACATTAGAATGGGCCTCCTGAGTATGATTCTGCTCTGCATCGTTATCTGCTCAGAAAATAGTTAAAACAAAATTATTACAAAAAATTGTTGAATAATAATACTACTTATAATCATTATAATAAAAATACTAATTACTACTAGTAATAATAACGGTTCTCTTGTATAGCGCAATCACACCATAATTACAATGTCTCTATGTGCTTCCAAAGGAGTTGGATATTATCATCCTACCTTTACCCTGGCGGCCGTAATAGCTAAGTGCACGCGCATTTCAATGAAATTATTTCCTACCAGATATCCATTTACCTCACCTGAGTTGAATGCAGTACACTATGGATAAATTTCTTGCTGAAGGAAACTATGCCATGGCAGGGACGTGAACCTATAACCCTCTGCTTCAAATTCAAGAGACTAATCCACTATAGGCCACAACACTCCACATCTATATCTGATTCACCAAAGTTGACAAGCATACAGATAGAATCTATGGCTATTTGACCTTTTATTCTCCATACAATTATCACTATCACTATCATCATCATCATCATCACCACCACCAATACCACTTCTCTCATCAACATCATCATTATCATCACTATAATTGCTATTATCGATATCACCATCAGCATCTATGACCCTGTTCTCATTATACTTTCTAAAACCAATTTCCTGGAAACTGGTCAAGGAAACCAGTTTGAAAGATCATTTTGCTAGCGTTCCCATTTGATCACCTGAAAGCGGTTTTCAAAACCACTTCACGTTAAGTGGTCTTGTTGCTATGGTAACACGATTTGGAAAAAATTTAAAACCGCAGCATGTGCATTTTACATACAGTGTGTGGAGTAGCATGCTCAAAATGTGCAAAGATCGTTTCCTGGAGAACGGTTATGTCCTCACGCTAAAACCAATTTAACGAGGCAAAGCGATCTTAAAATACTACATTGCAAGGTGGTTTTCCAAGCCAGTTTGGAAGATGATGATGATGATGCACAGCATTTGTATAACGCCATATATCTGTCAAAGACATTCAAAGGCACATTTTTGGAGGAGCCAGCCTATCTGGGTCGCCTTGAAAGGCGCGAACACAGAACTGTGACCCGCAGATCTCTCCTCCTAAGATCGCTTCCATGACCACTTAAACTGATCTCGTTATACGTTAAACTAATATAGTTTCATGATGGTAATGAAAACGCTGTCTTTACCTATATTCCTGTCTATCCTTATGACTCCTGTCATGAAAGCAGCGGCAATCACCCCAGTGATGATGACAAGAGCACCCAGAGTCTTCTGCCAACCCGGTGTCTCATCTACTGTTTTGGGCTTGGCTTTCCCATTCATCTTCGCTGTGTCAACTGTAAATGGAAAAAAAGAAAGCACAAATATGAAATACACCTAACATGTTACTTAATGTGAATTCATATTCCTCTTGTTTATTAAATTTGTTGCCTGATCTCTGGATTGAGCCATAGTCACCTCTTGTGCTTGGCGATATTCTGATATTATACAAAATTTTGCGATATTGAAAAAATAATGTATCTGATAATGGTTTCATGATTATGTAGATATACAATGCATCCAACAAAAAGGAAACCCATTTTCAGAAATAGATTTCACAATTATTAAATATACCTTTACTACAAATTTGATACTCATGGAAAGAGTGGAATCTCATCTCTAATTTGAAAGCAATAGCTTGGCAAATTGTTCATGCAAGGCATATGACAATAATAAATACTGAGGCATACCAAAAAGGATTTGCACAGAAACTCACATGTTAATCTGAATCCATTCCCATTTCAGGGATCAGTGAAAAAATCTTATACATTTTTTTCATGCAACCTGGTTTTGACATCAAAATATTAAACTCATTTCGCTCATTAATGTGTGAAGTGTTTGTCACATCCTGCATATAGGAATCAAAATAACGATGAATTGAATTATATGATTATGTAAATTAGATATCATAATTCATTTGCCTTTGAAGAAAAAAAGGCATGAAAATTTAATAACTATTATCTCAATATTGAATACATGTTTCTGCAGACATGACCCAGTAAATATATCTATCTTCTACAAGGACATGTACAAGCAGATGAACCTACAATATCTAGTGCAATAACACCAAAAGCTGTACTTGTGTCCACTTTTGATGCTCACAGAGAGGAAGGTAGAAGCTTGAAACTTTTCTGTTTATGGTAGAAGGTTAAAGTTTACTCCTCTTTGATCCCATCTATCATAGAAAGACACTTTTTGAAAGTAAACATGTCTCCCCCAGGCACCCAATCCCTAGCTGGCTATGATTAGAGATCTACCAAAATGATTTCTGACAGATTTCGCTGTGCTACAGGTTCCATGGTTATTCACATTTTGAGAAGATTCATTGTACTATAGCTTCATACAGGGAAATTCAATTTCTCAAGCTGGAGGGAATCACAAACGATAAATCACAAATAAAATATGCAACAGATCATAGTTCCTTTGGAGAAGAGGGCAGAGATGTTATTTGGTACTGAATAAATTATCATTTTTATCACGGGGGGGGGTGTTTTACAAAGATTTAAGTATGACTTTAGTCGCACTTCAATGCCCAGTTATGGGTGGTATAAAAGGCATGGCTGCACTGGTCAGATCATGTCCAAGAGGAAGCGCACTACTGCAAATTAGTCAATATCATATACGTGTCACAATTTAGGTGTGAGTCGAGTCATACTTAAATCTTTGTGAACCCCCCCCAGAAGAGTATTCAATCATGGATTTCAAGCCCACCCACCACACCTCTTACATTGTATATAGCACTTTTTGTACCAGAAAATATAAAACAATCAGAAAAGCCATCTTAATGGCTCAGTCGTTAAAGGGGAAGTTCACCCTGGCAAAAAGTTCATCATATAAAAGCAGATTTAAAAAAACAGGTTGAGGAAAAAAATTGAAGATTATAAATCATATTAGAATTTAACTATTTAGATTTGTGACGTCACATCATTTTTTTTAAAAAAAAGAAGAAAATGGTTCTACTGTAATTGCACCTTTAGTTTATATTAGCAGATAAATTACTTCACACCCGGTGGGTGTTTCATAAAGCTGCTCGAAAAGTTATGCATGACTTTACAAACGACTGGAACATGTTCTTATGTCTCAAATGAATGACATAGGGATGTATCATCCTGAACAAGAAGGGGTCACCAGTCGTGCGTGAAGTCGTTTGTATCTTACGAACAGCTTTATGAGATCCACCAGCTCCTGAAAGAATATTTTTATCATCATGAACCATTAAACAATTGAAATTTACGCATTTTATATGACATAACATATGGGCAGCTGCTCGTATATAACATCACTAATAAAAAACTTAGCTTTCTAATAACTTTATCTTTGACAGATTTTCCTCAAACCATCTCCAATATTTTTAGTTACATGTATATTTTCTTTGTAGGACAAGTCCATCCCAACAAAGAGTTCATTTGAAAAAAGAACAACAATCCTACAAGAGTAACATCATCAACTCTCTCATTTGGATGTCTTTGAGTTTAACATAGGCCTAATATTATGACTGTAGATTGTGAAAGTAAGCAACATTTTTAAATGCCAAAACATTCTTCTTTCACATCCAATTTTGATAAAATTTTCTGCATTATGCTGGTTTCAATTTTCTCAATTGATTTTCAAATCAACATTTTTCTGGGCTAGACTTGACCTTTAAAAACATACACAGCCTCGCTACTGGCATACCACACATCTCATTGTACATGTATGTAAGTGGAGACAATAATGAACAGGCAGTATGAACAGCAAACATTTGCATTTTCCATTAAAATCAATTTACCATTCAAGGAATCACTATTATTTATCAATAAAATGTCTTTCATTTTGGTTATGCATGTTTTATCGGTTTCATGGCTGAATATCCAGCAAACGATCCAATACTGCAAGATGCACTTTTATAATGATAATTTTCATTTTTTTTCCATATAACTTCTTTGACAATTTTGATAGACCTTTCTTAAGTTCAATTTTATACAATGTTTCTGAATACTCCCAATTAAAATCATAACCAAGGTCAAGTACAAGATGTGTCTTCCTGCACGTACAACTACTGTGGGGTTAAAAGTTCATGTTCATTCAGTCCAATTTCTTGATTTAGTCTATTTTGGAGGCTTTGGAGCTAATTTTAAAAAAATATCTTGAATTTACAAAAAAATGACGAGATCTAAGTAAATAACTCATGTGAAAGTGGCATTACTATTCAATGTATGGGAAGGTACATGTACAAGTAAATGTGTGGTATATATTTTGAATATTAACATTACTACATGTACTTCTCAGCCATAATGATATATCACTTGATGTATTAAACCGATCTTATAACACTAGAAATGTGATAAAGCCAGACAAAGATGTTTTCCAAAATAAAGGGAGAAGCATATTTTCTACTCTTGACAAATTCAATTCATCATTTTAAAATGGTATTGGATTGTGACAGCAAATTTGCTGTGTAATTTTGTGGACTATGGACTGGTTCTTGAATCAGGTCAGGCGAAACATTTTAAAAGAATTATCTCTTATTTTTTCCTTATATATTTAATAAAATTACTGTCAAATACAGTACACAAATGTGTGAGAGAATCCTCAATAACATTACAGGTACATATTATTTGAGAAGTGTACAAATGTAAAGTTTGACTTGAAGCACCTGTTTCACTTTACAAAGCAGGAAGTGAGGAGCCTGTAATGGTGCATCCATTGTAGAAATATCCAACCGACCATTCTTCCGAGATAGGAAGATTGGCAAATCTATGTCGATTTTACCCATTGCAAGTTTTTGAAATAATAGTTTTAAAAAAAAATGATAGGTAGTTAGTATTTCAGTTGCAAGTGTATCTGATTATATGATTATGAAATAGGTGTTCTAATATTTTTACAACATGGTTTTGCCAAAGATGCCAATATCTACACAGAGAGAGAAAGTTGAGAAACTATGACTGTGAATGAAAAAAATCATGGAAAAAAAGAATACTGGAAAACTAGAGAAAGAGGAAGGGTTCAGAAAGAGAAAACACACACTGACTCCATTCTCATCTCATCTACTTTCTTAAATTCAAAGTGGAAACCAGTTTTAAATGTATTGGGAATGTTCAAAATGATTTTGGAAGCAATTTTCAACACACCGTTTTCATTACGCTTTCTAAAACTAGTTTACTGGAAACCGGTTCAGGAAACCATTTTGGAGGATCGCTTTGCTTGCGTTCCCATTTGATCACATGAAAGCGGTTTTCAAGATCACTTCAATTCAAGCGATCTTGTTGCTATGGAAACGCTCTCAGTGGGGTGACACGTTTCGCGCAAAATTCGAAACCGCAGCTAAGGCATTCTACATCTGTCATGTGGAGTAGCGCGCTCAAAATGTGCGAAGATCGCTACCCGAAGAATGGTTGTGTCCTCACTCACGCTAAAACCAGTTTAACGAGGCAAAGCGATCTTCAAACTACATCGCAAGGTGGTTTTTTGAACCGGTTTGGAAAATCGCTTTGACAGTTCTCATTACATGTTAAACTAGTTTCAACTAAACTAGTTTTAGGAAGGTAGTGAGAACGGTGTCCAAGAGTTCATGTGCACTGTATTTAGAATGTCTACACTGCTGTTTCAAATTTTGCACAAAACATTTGACATCACAGTTTTCCCATAGTAACATAATCACTTTTATACATGAAGTGGTTCTGAAAACCATTTCAGGAGATGGAGATGAGAATGCTAGCAAAGCAATCTTCTTAACTAGTTTTAAACTTAAACTGGTCTTAGGATTACTTCAATTATACTAGTATCACACTTTTGATACTTTGAAATATTTAATTTTCATTTCTTGATACCTCAAATATGTATGTAAATGTGAGAAGAATTTAGAAAGTGTGTGTGATGACTTTTCTTTTTGAGGGGGGGGGGATGATAACTGTAGTCCAAAGTTTGGGGTGCGGTTAATCAATGGATGCGCTTTATAGTCCATTACAGTAGTTTCATTTCATTTTCCATTCAAATTAGAAATATTAGTGAAATATACATTCTTAATTCATTCCAAAGCAGAATGTTAAGAATGAAGGGAATTTTTTGGTAGGTTTTAAGGTATTTTTTATTACTTTTCCTCAACAGTTTAAAATATTTATACAAAAATTTGCAAACGGTTTTTGGTCATTCAAATGTTGGATAAACATTTTGACTCAGGCCAAGTTTGAATTCATGCACCCATATAGGCGTAGTCAGGCCTACTCGATCAACAGAATACCTGTTCAACTAGGAGAACTTGTTAAAGCTGAAATAAAATAATCCCCAATATCTATTATCTGCATTCACAACAAAATTTATACCAGCGTACATGCGCTGATTGGCAGGCAATTGCACGAGCAGTCAACTACTCGCTAGGTTGGGAAAAACGATGTAATTTGCTTTCATACTGTCAAATTATGTGGAAATATTCCTTTGAAGTTTTAATTTCAGAAAGTAGCAGGTATTTTTTTTTTAGAGTTTGGCAAAAAATACCTCTATTGTGATTGGTATACTCTGGGTAAATCTCCTGATTCAAGTCTTTCAAGAAAAAACTGTTATTCTCAAACTTAGAGGCAGTGTAAATACATCTCATGTACTTGAGGTACGTTAAGATGGTCAGTCTATTTTGCTTGTATGTACATAACTGGGTTTAGACTAAAAACAAACACGAAGAAGGAAGTCTGGACTAGAGGGAAAGCAAATATAGATGGACACTCAAAGCTCAAACAGCGAGAACGAACAAAAAGGTAGTTTGTGTGCTTTCACACTCCAAATTGAGAGCTATGTAAATGAATAAAACGATACTTTAAATCCAAAGACCACTAGCAGAAGCCCACAATACAAAAAAACCTGTCGGTTACCTATGTGCTACTGTATTCTCTCTATTAGCAAGGAGAAAGAAAGGATTCACATTGCAATCTAACCCCTGATACTAGAGGACTTTTGATGGTCCCTTTCTATTTTTTTCCTTTATTTTTTTTGTTTCATGTTTGTTTTTTTGCTTTTCACACTGAAGTTTATTCTGGTTCTGACTAATGCCTTGTCAGTGTTGCTCCAGCAAAAAATGCCAGCAGCAACAAAGGTCTGACGAAACTTGCAGCCTTAAGCTTGAAGCTTACCCAAAAATGGGTAAAAGTTATTGACTGGGAAAAAAGCTACCCAAATGAATCTTTACAGAAGTCTGGTACTGTAACTCTAGGGGTTGTTGAAACCCTGGACTATTTCCGAAAGTTGGCCAAGGCTCCTGAAAATAGGAATGTAATGTACACTGCAGGGGAAACTATTGTTCATGCAAAGGTGTTTGTAACAGAAGTTAACTCACGATTTGAACACCGTACCATGTCATGTTTCTGTTTTAATAGTCAGTTAGTATTGACCTTTGTCTTGTTGCTTAACCCTGCTCTATTTGAAAACAAATGGCTTGCAATGCCACCTCTTACCCAGTTATCTGTGGGGTTCGCCAACCCCATCTCTTAAAATAAGAAGAGAAACAGAAAGACGGTTAAGGAGTGTGGTCTTGGCAGGGATGTGAGAGGGGAGATCAGTAAGACCCCTGTTACATCTGAGAAATTCCCTACCTCGGGCCGGCCCGGGGCCTACCTCAGGTCGGAAAGAAATCAGATGTAAACATCCCAAACCTACCTTGGGCCACCTTTTAGCGAACCTACCTGAGACCACATCCAGAGGTAGTCTTGGGTAGGTATCGGGCCGGCCCAGGTCCACCGATTCGTAGATGTAAACGCACACAAGCTTTCGAACCTATCTCGGTCCGTTCGCCAGCTGTCAAATTACGTCTTAGCATGTGCTATCCCCTCCCCAGCCTCGTCGTTCTTCGAATGTCCTTATTCTCTGCCGACGCCTTTCCTCAAACCTTCTCACTCTGATTGCCCTTTCCCGAAGAAATTGCTTATGACTTTCCCGAATCAGGGAATTCCCCTTAATATTCTTCATAATGTATTTGAGGGTCTTTTCGGGGTTTTATCTAGAAATATCCGATCGTATTATTGGTGAGCTAGTAGCAGATTAGTGTAACGAAATGAAAACAACTTCAATTGGCGCGCGCAAATTATTCAGAGCCTAGATCGAGAGCGCAATTTGGTGTCAGCAATCAGATACTGCTCGAAACCGTAGCGGAAGGGGAGGGAATGAACGCCGTCATGTAAACAAACCACATTTCGGACTCGGTCTGTTCGCGAAGCTAATCCACTAATAATTCAGTCAAGGTTGCAAGTGGACTCCGTCGGTCTCGGGTAGGAAACTTTCAGATGTAACAGGGGTCTTTCAGTACATGACTAAGCACAACTTTGCCAATATGCAAACAGCAAAGCCCTTGAGGTGAAGATTTCCTACTTTGCACTTTCCTCTTTTAAAAAAAAATCATATCAGATTCAACAATCAACAGGGGTTCCCTCTGCCATACACACTAAATGACTGAAAGAACAGAGCAACAAAGAAAAAAATCATACAGAAAAGGGAGTATGTATTTTTTTCGTTTCCATGAAACTATTTTTATGTAGCGTAATCGTTTCTTCTTTAATACTTTAAAGAGAAATGCCAGTAGTTGCAGTAAACACTGATTTCATGAGAAAGTCTGTAAAACCAGGCTTAATTGTCAGAATATCATCGAGGATCTAGATCTGGTACAGTTACATAAACTGAACTTTGTGAAATCTTGAAATCTACGCTGAAAACGTTCACTTTGAAGATCACCAACACAGATAGGCACACGTGGGACAGTGTATTATTATTGCTGGAATAAAGACCCGACGGAAGTGACCGAATCCGCGCTTATTTTGCTTATTTCTCAGCAATTACACAATTTCTTCCAGAATCCTTTGGCACATATTTTTTATTCATACAAACAGTCACTTGGGTGGTCATTATATTAGATTCTGTAAAAAGTCATTTTGAGATCGTTACCAATACTGGAATTTATCTTTAATTGTGTATAATTCTCCTTTTTACACATTGTACACATGTTGTTTTTTATGTTAAGTGCATGCATCAATTATTATGATTAATGATTAATCCATCCCCTCCAACCCCCCCCAAAAAAAAATGCTCAGCACCCAACCCACCATTGAATAATTTCCAGGATATTACGAGCTCCATTGTGGTACTTTACAGTTAATCGCTTTGATAAGATACAATAGTCTGCTTATTCAGATGAGAGGGTTATCGACTAAAAAGGGGAAGTAAAATTTACAAATCACTTCAGTGGAAATTTATAATAATGTGTACTGTGTAGCTTTTAACTATCCAGTTTTCCCATTTTCGAAAATGCAAATTCTGTGTTATTCAATGTTTTAAACATCCAATTCCATGCTCGCCAGTGATACATAACGTACCGTCAGCATTCATCAGAACTGTCGGATAAGCAAACATTTGGTTTAAAAAAAATCAATTTTGAGATTTTTGCAGAAAATGAAAACAAATCTCATTCTATACATAATTAAAATTCTAGGCAGCAAATTTATTTTAGTTTCTGAGATATGTGGGGATTTTCAAGTTGATGCCACACAAATTTTTGATAAAATGCGCAATTCCCATTGGAAACATATACTGTAGCAAAGCAAACAACAACTGCATGCACAATAATAAAGAGGAACTTCACCCTGAAGAAAATTTTTTTGTAAAAATGGCAGAAAAAAGGTTTGAAGAAAATCCATTAAAGATCAAGAAAGTTATTAGAATTTCAAGTTTAGGATTTATGATGTCATAAACGAGCAGCTAACCCCATGTTATGTAATATAAATTATATAAATTTCAATTTTTTTCTAATGGTTTGTACTGGCTTTGTTTCTTTTGTTTTTAGAAACGGGAGTGAAATGATTTGTCTGTTGATATACTGAAGGTAGGACTACAGTAAAAACCTTTTTCAATTATCTGAGAAAATGACATTTCATTGATATTTTACCATACCATACTGTATGTAGGAAAGCTGCTTGCATAATTACATCACATATGAAATAATTAACATTCTTTTTTTTGTCTTTGTTTTCTTTCAAACCTTTGACAATATTTTTTATTAGTTTTCCTGCTATTTTTGCAAATAAGCTTTTTATCAGGGTGACTTCCCCTTTAATATGCAGATGCTTGGTTGGCAAATTGTCATATCGGCACTCCATTGACTTTGCGCATGAAAGAGGGATACAATGTTTAGTTTGATCATGCACATTGGAATCATGGTCAGGGTTGCTGTATCCCCTACAACATTTTTGTCCTGGGAAAATCGAGATCGCTCAAACCGAATTACACGCATGTACGTATGTAGCTCTTTTTGCAATACTCTGATTCTTGGTTTGTGTAAAAGATACCAATTTCAAGCAATTACATGTATCTTGGTCTTTCCATCCATGTGTTTTTTCTAGCGCAATGAAAATGTTGTAAGACTGTGGACCAACATGTTAAAATTTTACTAAACTTTGAAGTTGATTTTTTCTGAAATGGGTTTGCACTGTCGTATGTGTGATACAACGGTTCAAAAGACCAGCGACAACGATACATAATCAGGCAAACAATAGTGGAAACCTCAGAAAAACTTACTTTTTCATTATTTACAAGCACTGCAAAAATTTCAACCTTTGTGATCACAGTGCGTACAGGTTTGGCAGATTGTTTTATTGGACTTTGCTTAGATTTTCATGATTGTCACTGTATTTTTTTTAGCCTCTTTTTTGTAAATTGCATAATTTTTTCCATAAAATTCTTTAAATATGCATTGTATCTGTATCACAGGAAACTGGGGGTAACACAGGCCTAATTACAACTGGCAGGCAAAAGATATTCATTTGAGCCATTCCATTCTCAATTGTTAAATTTGATATTGCTGATTGACAAAAATGAATGAATATGATTGACAATATAACACTGATTCTAGGGAGGGTACATACTAAACTTCCTTTTTCCAAATTGGAAAGATATATCACCACTTTGGAACCATTTGTTTTACTTGCCGAAGAATTAGGGCCATTTTACTCTCTCAAGTGAGGAAAATTGATCGTGTCAAGTGTATTCTTCATATAAATGCCAATTTATTTTTTAAATGAGTCGGTCGAGGTACCGTTTTCTAGTCAGATATAAATGGAATGTCAGACATATATCCTGTCCACAGGGAGTAAACATTCAACCCTTGAATTTCCTCCTTATTTTAAATGATTTTTTAAGTGCCACTTTAACACACAAGTCTATGGGAAATGAATTGGGCCTGTGATACCTGCGGTCTTTCAGCTCTTTATCTCTGAGGAGTTCATATGACAGGTAGGTTACAAGCCAGTGAGGTTCAAATTACAACAATACAACTAACCATGCATGACACTTCAAATATTAGAGACAGTCTAACGCACAAGAGCTTTCTGTTATTTCTATGAGTGTTTCAACTGTAATATGAATTTCAGTTAAAAAAGGGAAGTTTGTGTCAATAACCATAATATTAGAAGTTTAGTTTCAAACAACTATGTCTGGCACAGTCAATCTGATGATCTGCCGAGAGTAAATATTGTATTTACATGTAGACACCGACAACAAAGAAATATAGTTGACTACACTTCAGGGTTCTGGTGCATTGTTGACCATGGAGTCAACAAATTTGTTCTTCTTCAGTTAACATGATCAATTAAACCAGGATATGAAAAGAAAACGACTTTTCCCCTATTCCATGTACAAGGAACCTCACATGGAAAATGAAAATCCATATTTTATTGTTCAAACTACAAATCTGAAATAGAAATACTCTGAAAATTCTTATTGCCAAACTGATCATAGGCCTGGCAGCCACTGTGCTACCCCAGATCAACTAAGGCTGCGTTTATGCGACCTCAACCCAGAATCATGATTTGAATTACGATTTGAATCATGATTCAAAACAGCAACATGAATCACGATCCGACAGAATCAGCGTTTATACGACCATCTTTCTAACGCTGTTTCTCCCTGAATTCGGGCCGATCCAGTGCGCATCACAGTGCGCAGTTTGACCCAGGAAGTATAGGTCAACATTTTCGCGCCTGTTTCTAACTTCAAGTCGGCTGCAAGATTTTTGCTGCCGCCCGAGCTAACGCGCGATCGTTTGTGCAACGTTTACTCGGCTTCCGAAAAATAAATCTTTTACTTCCAGAATTCCGTGTATTGTACCTCGTATTGTTTTTGTTTACTTGTATTAAATCTTGCCGGTTCATCGAAAATGGTGTTCGGTAGCCGTAGTACTGGGCACGAATTCTGTTAATTTTGTCTCGACAGGCGGTGCCACATCTCCGTAGAAATCCCTCCCTCGCAAGCGCCGCTGAAAGGGATTCGTATCGTCTTATGCTTTTGCTTCAGGCCAAAGCACAAGCAGAGCCCTGAGTTCGTCGTCAGTCCAATTTGTGCCTTTGGAACTTGAAGATATGATTGATGAAAACAATGAAATATACAAATGACGCTACAGTACAACCCCGGGGTACAATACACAGAATGATAATTCCTAAAATAAATGCACGTGACAATTGGCATATACCGATACTAGTACACTGGCAATACTGCTACACGAAAATTAACCTGCACGAAACACAGCGCGCGCCTTTGAGTCGAACCCGGAAGAAGCACGACACAATGACGTCATAGAATCATGATTCAAATCACGATATCGTTTATACGACCTTTTTCGTTCGTGATTCTACAGAAACGTCTTTCCAAACGCCCCTTTTTCCGTGTTTCATGTTTGTGATTTGAAAGACGTTTATTTCCACTTTCGACTAAACGCAATCGTGATTCTGCAGAATCGTGATTTGAATCATGATTCTAATCATGATTCTAGGGTAAAAAAGTGTCGAATAAACGCACCCTTTGCTCTATCCCTTAATTAGGGTAACAGCAACTCTTCAACCTTTTTTACGTCTTTTTGGTCAGACGCAGCCGGGGGTTTCAACTCCCAATTTCCCGGGTGTGAGACGGGTGCTCTACCAACTGAGCCAAAACACCGGTTTTATGCTATCAATCATGTATTCTTACACCATTTTATTTCATCTTTATTTTTAAACTATGGTATTCAACCAACTTATTAATCATACACAGTATCACATATTTCACCAAACACATTTAGGATTACTCTATTTTGGGGCATTTCCAAACTCTAGCTACTCTGAAGAAAATAAAGCTTAACGTAGGCCAAAAGTATACCAAGATATTTCTCGTTTGTATTTAGTTTCAATAATCAATGAAGTTACATGGTGATATTTGCTTTTGTTTTGCCTTTTTAACTTCAAAAGTCTCTATCACTTCTGGTATACACCCTAATAAAAGTATTTTCTCAAAGGAAATCACTCATTGAACCCAAATATTCATTAAAAAATAACATTAGGTGGAAGGCCCTAGTTATATATTGTGTTGAATAGAAAATATAAGTAATCTCATATTCTTTATCATAATCCCCCTAGGCATAGCTCCTTTGGTTTTGAAATATTTAGGAATAACTTGACAAATTAATCAAAATAACAGCACCACCCTTATTGGTGGGTGACCTCATGACACATGGCTGCCTAAAAATTATTCAAGTAAGAAACCGTTCTCGCTACCTTCCTACAGCTAGTTTACTGGAAACTACACCTAGTTTAACGTGTAATGAGAACGGTTGAAGCAATCTTTCAATCTTCCAAATCAGTTCAGAAACCACCTCGCGATGTAGTTTTGAAGATTGCTTTGCCTCGTTAAACTTGTTTTAGTGTGAGGACACAACCGTTCTTCGGAAGTGATCTTCACACATTTCAAGCGCGCTACTCCACACACTGTATGTGCAATGCCTACACTGCACCGACTGCGGTTTCGAATTTTGCGCAAAATATTTCACCCAACTGATTGTTCCCATAGCAACAAAACCGCTTCATGTGAAGTGGTTTTGTAAACCACTTTCAGGTGATCAATGGGAATGCTAGCAAAGCAATCTTCTAAACTGGTTTCCTAAACCGGTTTCCAGTAAACTAGTTTTGGAAAGTATAATGAGAACAGTGTCTTAGTAGCGGTATAATAGCTTGGTGTTACATAAGCAACTCCCCTATAATCTCTTATACAGGACTGTATGTCCATAAGTTGCCATTGTCATGGTCCATGAAGACCGAATCACTGAAATAGTCATATTGTACCTTCTTTCTGCACGATATGTGACCAATCCTTGTTTTACTGATTTTCAAAAGAATTGATGCAAAATGCTTTGTTTACTATGCTTTATAAAGCTCTTCATTCAACTGGTTCCCTCTTTTGTTATGCAATATTCATAGGGCTCAGAATTCCATTGGTGGACAATTTTTCAGACGACATGGCTTTATTCATTTAAATATGGAATAATACAATATTTCAATTAATCCATCTTCTCCACATTTCCCTGTTCTTCAAGACCACTCTGTCAGTTTCAGGAAGTTTCACTATTAAAGGACAAGTCCACCCCAACAAAAACTTGATTTGAATAAAAACTTTAAAAAGCGAAAAATTCAACAAGCATAACACTGAAAATTTCATCAAAATCGCATGTAAAATAAGAAAGTTGTGACATTTTTAAGTTTCGCTTCATTTCACAAAACAGTTATGCAAATCTTGGTCGGTATGCAAATGAGGGAACTGATGACATCACTCACTCACTATTTCTTTTGTATTTTATCATATGAAATATGAAATACCGGTATTTTGATTTTCTCTTCATTGTTATGTGAAATAAAGTTTTACTTCTCCCTGAACATTTGGAATTACCATTATATTAACAGTTTATGGTAAAGTTAAGTTGGTCTTTATTGTCAAATCTGTAAAAATTGAAATATTGTATAATTCAAACAATAAAAAAACAAAAGAAATAGTGAGTGAGTGACATCATCGACTCTCTCAATTGGATGTGACTGGCTCGTTCATATAACTATTTTGTTAAATTAAGCGAAACCTTGAAATGCCATAACTTTATTTTACATCCGATTTTGATGAAATTTTCAGCATTGTGCTTGTCTGATTTTTCTCTATTGATTCAAATCAACATTTTTCTGAGGTGGACTTGACCTATAAATCTACATGTATCTTTATTTCCAATCTTTCCTAGCTTTCTTTCCTGATCCTTTCTGTTCATTTATCTTTATTTCCTCCTTTCTCTTACTTTCCTATTTTTTTCTTCATTCTTTCTTTCCCTCAACTTTTCTTTGCTTTCTTCTCTCTTCCATCTCTTTTTTTGTTCTCTCTCCTTCCATTATTATTTCTTTTTCATTCTCTCCTCCATGTCTTTCATCCCTTCTTTCATTCTTTTACTTTTTTCCTTCTAATTATTTTCCCTTATTATTTCTTCCTTCTTTCCTGTTTTCATCTTTCTTTTCATTTCCCCATCCTTTCTTTATTCATTTCAAAGAATGACAGAAACCTTTTTTTTCTTTTATTCTTTCTTTCATCCATCTTTCATTCTAAGTTTCTTTATTTTTTTTCTTTTTTGCTTCATTTTCTTAAACTCATTTTCCCCTTCATTTTTCTTTCTTTTCTTTCTCTCCCTCATTCGCTTGTGCACCCTCCATTCCTTTTCTTGATACATGTATTTCTTACAACACTCTAAAAAACATTGGGGAAAATTTAATTAAATTTAATTTAATTGTCCAGTGTGATTGCAATTATGCCCATTCTAAAGCAATTGCTGCTTATTTTTTAACCTTTAATACTGGACAATACGCTTCCCACATTGGGTAAAATACTGTCCACAATTGGTTGGACACGTAATTACCCTTGTACTGGTTAAAATTTCACCCAATATTTTTTACAGTGAAGTCTGACATTGTGTAGCCTTCTATGTTGATCTGTTTTTTTATTATTAAGACCTGGCTCAGTCGATCCGGCTTATTCGATCCACTCATGCAGCGTGCTTCGTTAATTGTGTCGTACGCCCTGATACTACGTGTATGTCATTAAAAGCAGATAAGACAGCCTTTTACAAAATTGCTTGATTTCTTTAAGCAAAAAATAAAATAAAATTAAATTAAAGTAAAATGAAATTAAAGTAAAAATTAAAAGAAAAAAATAAAACAATGAAGAAAAAGTGATAGCAAATGAATAAACAATAATTTATGTATTAAATTGATTTATAAACAAGCAGAACAAAGTGTGATGCAAAACCATGTGTGCTTATCAAGAAAATAAATGACTCTAGAAAACTGATATTATGGCTCTGGTAAAATGACAAATGGCTCTCAACATTTTTTCTAAATGGCTGGAGCCCTAGGCCTCTAACGTTAAAAGTTAAACATAATTTAATGCGACACTCCGGACAATACTTGTTTCTAATCATCAAGTATTTTGTTCTCTGTAATATTGTCTAACATTCTGTACTAGAAATTGGTGGTTCTTCGCTTATTTTTCCAAATGGCTGTCATAAATTGATTGACACACAACCTGTCCGGACTGACACAGCAACTGGGTTTACCTCACGGCCCCCCACGGCCACGGCCACCACCATGCACCACCACCATCATCACCAACGAAATACCACCGAACAGCAGTCATTATCAAGACAACAAGAAGATGAGGAATATAATGTTTGAGAGAATATCTCACCTCCATTTCCTCGACCACTGCTCCCATTTCTTGAGTTATGTTTCCGCTTTCTCGCCTCCTGATTTTTCGCCATGTTTCACTTCAAATTATTGTCACTATCGGGCAAAAAAATTCATTGGTGTTTTTAGTATCCAGTCTAGGGTGAAACACAGGTGGATTGGTCTGTAATAGTTGTATGGTGTAACGATGGCCTGCGCTGCTCGAGCTCTGGCGGGCTAGCTATACCGTTACCGTACAAGCGTTAAGCGCGAGCTATCGAGCAACATGTAGCATCAACTCGGACACGGCGCTCGCTTGCTGAGCTAGCAGACCAAAAATTACGAGCGAACGTTGCATGCAGTGTGGAGGATGTTCGGGGGGGGGGGGGGGTGTGGGCAGTCAAATGTATCGTTGTACTCATGCGTGACCAAATTATTTCCAAACAACCCCTCAACGAGTTTTCTCTGTGTGCAAAAAAAAATAACCCCCTACACCGGTCCCTAAACAAGTTTTTCACAGGCATATTTACAAATTTCCCCCTGAATGCAAGATGTCGCCAGCTGATCGAAGCTTGCAATTAGTTTTGGGAGAAAATAACGTACCTTTGATTTGACTCCGCGATTGACCATTGCACCAGTCTGACCACCATTTTTATTAAAAATTTGTGGTGTTTTCAGTTTGATACCCTTAACGAATGCACAAGGCCCGCGTCCAAAACTGAAAAAACCCACCCCTTTAAACACGTTTTTGGGGGCATGCATGCATGTGCATACAGCAATGTATCTGACTGCCCCCCAGGTGGATGGTATTCCGAGTCACAATTTTTCTAGCAATTCACCAGGGCAATTTAGTATTTTAAGACACAGAGTATTAAAAGTAATGTGTCCATTGCACATTTCCCAAGATTATTAAATTCTATTTACTTGTTCTATATATATATATACTAGCTGGGTTAAAAAAGATTTTAAAAAATGGGAGGTACATGCTGTCAGAAGCATCCATATTCAAGCTATGAATACCATCTTTCACTCTTCAAAACCCCTTCAAAACTTGCCATTCTTGTCTGCCCTTGCCCCCTAACATTTCATTATGCCATTCACTTGCCAATAAGCCCCTCCCCCCCCCCCCCTCCGAAAAAAAAATCCTGGGGTGCCACTGTATTTTTTTTTTGGGGGGGGGTAGGCCCGATTTGATATTATAACCCTTTTATTTTTTTATGTATTACTTTAATCAAACGATGCTTGTAGGACTTTCATTGATCAAATTGAATGTCTAGTCCCTATTACTGACTTTTATTCCATCTACTTGATACTAAGGCCTACCCCAGGCCTTCACATCTCTCTTTCTCCCTCATCCTCGAGGGAAAGGCACTTCAATGTTTTATTGGAATGCTCATTTTCATACATGGTGACAGGCAGCCAACAGCATTAGGCACTGTACTGTAGGCATTCACATAATTGGCAAGTTGTGTACAAAACATATGTGGAAAGTTATAGAGGGATTGAGGAAGGGGACACAAGAACAGCACATGAGGATAATTCCATTACCCTTAGTCCCAGAAATCTCTAAAATAATGATTTATTAATTTTCTTTACATTTTTAAAAGAAAACCTGTAAAAAATGTCAAAATCATCCCTCTCTCATTTGCACAATGTCTAATACCATATGCACTCCAACACTTACCATTCTTCTCCTCATGTCTTTGCCTTTACTTTTGTTCTCACCTTTTTTCATCATTCTTCATATCCCCATCTCTAACCTTTCACTTATCCAAGTCGCAGCCCAACACCCCTTTTCCTCATTCCTTTCTCTAGCTCTCTTGAAGGTAGAGGTTCACACCTTTTGGGGGTCAATAACCTTTCTTTATCTTGTTAGATTTTTGAAGAGGCAAACATAGACCTATTCTACCTTCATTTCAATCCATTTTGACAAGGACCATATTTTTATAAGTGACCCCCCCCCCTCCCTTCAAAAACTTGCACAGGCTTGCTCTCTTTTCTAATCTCACACTCCCACACCAGTGACGGATCCAGGATTCTGAAATTGAGGGGGCACATTAGACCAATCTCAAGATATAGAAGGGTGCCCCTTGCGCCCCCATCTGGATCCACCATTTCAGAAAAACACACACTCCTGCAATACGACTTGGGGGTTGAGTGATCATTGACACATACAAGGCACTAAGAGCTCAAGCTAAAGCCAGGGTTATAACATAATGCCCCTGGATGAATAACACAGTATCCAGATAGATGGCGCTATTCTCAATAATATTTTTGCACCAAGAGGGGCAAAGCTCTCATGGCATGCAAGATTGGGAACAAGTACATGATTGTTTTTAGGATTAGGCCTAAATATTCAACACATCAATCTCATCACACTTGATGGAATGTCAACAAGCACATGAACATGTGTTTAAAATGACACGGCTACTCATGCGTCTCTGTCTCATGCGCTATCAACAATTTAATGTTTAATATACTCAAAAAAATACAACAGCCAATATTTTTACAGAAAATTGACATTTATTAATTAATTTGACATCTTTTCCACATGGGCATTTACAATAGGAGTACAATGAAATTACAGAGCGTTCTACAAAATGGGATTTCCCACCCACAATTTACCTAAGACAAACAAGTTGCTAGTCTAGTTTTTAAGAGGAGAATGAAACCATTGGAACAAGATAGCTTGTGTGAAAACAGAAAAATCAAAGAAACAGATCAACAAAAGTTTGAGAAAAATCGGACAAATAATGAGAAAGTTATGAGCATTTGAATATTGCGATCACTAATGCTATGGAGATAGCAAATTGGCAATGCGACAAAGATGTGTGATGTCACTTGTGAACAACTCTCCCCATTACTTTAGTATATATTTCACTTGAATTGCCTCTTTTATCACATCTATCTATAGATCATGTGTTCTTTCTACATGAGGGCATGTAATACATATTTTTTAAGAATACATCATGGATAAAGAGTTTGTATCATCATAAGAAAAAGCAAAAAGAGACATTTTGAGGGTATTTTATAGTCCACCAAAGGGAAAGTTGTTCATCAGTGACATCACACATCCTTGACGCATTGCCAATGGGAGGATCTCCATAGCATTAGTGATTGCAATATTCAAATGCTCATAACTTTCTCATTATTTGTCTGATTTTTCTCAAACTTTGTTTATTCTTATTCTTTGATTTTTCTGTTTCTACACAAGCCTATTTGTTCAAAGGTTTCATTCCCCTTTGAGTAATGAATGACAAACATCTGTATACACAAAGGCTATCTTTTTGTTTTGATATAAATTATGGTCCGATTTCATAAGACCTGTTGTGAAAAATAAATGCCAACATTTTGTGATAGATCAGCTGTCAGTTAATAACATGCTTCATTTCAGTAGTTTTATAACAGTAGCCAGTGACTCGCCATTCAAAACAAGCTTCATGAAACTAAGACCTGTAATCTTCCAATTGAATTACGGTATGCATTATAAAGATGAAGATGAGGTGGGAGAGGAGGTTCATCATGGTGAAGGATTGAGTAAAAGAAATCAGTTGTCTCACGATGTATCAAACGTAGGAGAGCGACGTCTCGTCTGCAAGCTGCTAGACTTCGTCAGGCAATGAGCAATCTAGCAGCTTGCAGACAAAACATCATTTCCAACTACGTTTGATACGTCGTGAGACAAATGGTTATTTCTTCTACTCAAAGATGAAGATGTATGATCAGTAAACCTTCCAGTAGCCATATATATGAGTGTCACCTTGAAATAACACTGACTGAATAAAAAAGTATTTATTATTAAAATAAGCAAAACGGTTTAAATTTCTCCACAATCACATGAAAATATTTTTATGGATGCAAAGTGGCTAAAAACAGTAAATGAGGTTGTATCCATAACTATGAAGTCACATGCCCACTTTTTTCTTTTCTTTTTTAAAGCATGCTTTAGTTCTCTTGAAAAGAGTAAATATAATCATCTTATTAAATCTGATACAAAGGAGATTCATCATCTCCATTCTCACCTCTGCAAATTAAAACGTTATATTCATCATTATAATAATTTCTAATAAAGTAAAAAGGAAAAATGTTGGATTATGACAGGTTTCACACTGATGAAAAAAATTGAAATTCCATATTCTAGTTTACCTCCAACTTTGATGAAACTTTCATCCCTTTGGACTTCTAAGTATGGAATTGTTCTGATGATAACGATTTCTAGTTGGGTGAACCCTTGAACACTAAATTTTCATGAATAAAAACTAAGCAGAATACTGGATAACAAGGGGCGCGTTGTTACCTTGTTTTCACTTATGAAAAAATAGGCTGCATACATGTCGCTATAACATATCTTACAATTAATGTGTATTTCACATTACCCACAATCTCATCAATGCAGGAAAAGGAGGAGTCATTCCCCTCTAAACTAGTTCAGATAGATTTCAATTATGTCCCTGACATGTGAAATGTCCTTTTATTCTGTTATTTTGTTATCTCTGTTAAATAAAATCTTCAAGTGAGGTATTCAGTGCTAAAATATAAAGAAATGCACCATCTATCCATGATCAATAACAAAGCAAAATAAAAAAAGAATGTACATGTTCTTATCATACCAAATATAAAAAAGTATAGTGCTTTCTGCCCGATAAAAAACATACAAGGATTTCACTACAGTTGTCATTCATAGCACTATTTATGAATGAGATCCTGATATTGAATTCCCAATTAAAACTGCACAAAACATAGAAAAAAAATTATGATGGAATGTGATGTGATGAGTGCTCATATCCTCTCTGTTCCATGCATCAAATTATTTTCCCAACCTCCCCCTGAAAGGGGGGGGGGGTTAAAGATAAATACCAGTTATGTTAATGTTCTCAAAATAAGTTTGAACAGAATCCAATGAAATTACCACCAAAGTGTTTGTATGTAAAAAAATATGTGCCAAATAGCTCTGAAACAAAATGCATAATTGCTGAGAAATGAGCAAAATAAGCATAGAATTCCATCAAATGTCGGGTATTTTTCAAAGCAATATCAAAACACTGTCCCACATATGTTTTCTGTGTTAGTGATCATCAGAAATTATTGATTTTGAGCTAAGATTTCAGGATTTAAAAAAAAAGAGAAGTTTACATTGATAAGGAAAAAAATGTACTAGATCTGGATGTATGATAATATTTTGGCAATTAATCTTGATTTCTCATGAAATAATTGTTTGCTGCAACTACAGTCTTTTACCTAAAATTCTCAATAAAATCAGTACATCATCTACCTTTGATGAAGTCATCATTAAAAGGATGGCAGTAAACAAATATAATTGAAAGTTTAATACATTCAGTATTCTAACACTCTGATTTGTCAATGTGGTATTCTCTCAGATATTAATCAATTCAAATTTCAATTTTTGACAATTTAATTATATGCAAAGTTGAATGAAATTAATGATTTTACCTTTTTTAGAAGGTATTTGTAAAAGCTATATAGATGTACATGTATGCATGCATGTGAGTGTGTAAGGGTGTATGTGCATATGGAAGGATGTATGTATTTTGATATAGTCAACAACCCATGATCGATAAGGAAAAAAATCAAACAAATGCAGGTAATTTCTATGAACCAAATATAAAAAATAATTTTACGGAGAAAACAAAATTTGTATGAAAAGAGTCACGATCAAACTAAGCTTTTCAAGGACGCTAGAGAATGATGTAGATGATAGATGGACGCTGCATGTAAAACAAAATGGTCGAGTATTTCAATCTTCAAATGACCTTTTGGATGATAAAGCAGACCACCTTAGTATTAAATGGAGTAATGCTCAGATGCTCAACTTGAAGGAGGCGGGGGTGGGGGAGGGGCATTCAGGTGAGGAGGGGGTACTGCAGGGGGTGGTGCAACATCAGACAAACCACCCTGCTGGAATGGCAAGGGGGGCATCGGGGGCTGCATGTGGGGAGGTGGCACCCCCATAGGGGGCATTCCTGGCAAAGAGGGAGGGGGGACCGGTTGGGGTGGTGGTGGAGGCATTGCTTGCGCCCACTGTGGAGGTGTAGGTTGGCCTGCCGTACTTGAAGAGACTCCTCCTCCGCCAGCTGCAGCTGCCGCTGCTGCAGCAGCTGCTGTATAGGCTTGTAGCCAGGGTGGCAGGGCTGGTGATGAGCTGCTAGCTGAACTGACTGGAGGAGCATTGGCTGCAGCTGCAGCTAAAAAAAAAAGAAAAATGATACACATATTTAAAGGGTTTAAATCAAAAGGTTAAAATGCATTTTTGAGTACTCAATTTGCATCAGCGTAAAAAGGTAGCATTTTTAAATTCTTGCATTGGTAGAAAATTCATATCACCTAAAAAACAGTCCAGTAGAACTCATCATCATTCCAGCATAAGCATAAAATAAAGTGCTGTAAATAATAGGTGAGGGGATATTGATATGAAATCAGGTTGACGCCACTTTGGCACCCATGAGTATTTTTTGAATTAAGAGTTAAATCCATGCCCACTTTCAAGTTGATAATTACATAGGGAAATGCAATTTATGTGTATACATAATACATTTAGCATCAAACCAAAGCCAATTTCATGTAAAAGGTAAATATTAACAAACTGAAAATAACTAAGAACTTTCAGTCACAAAGGGTCAAATTCAAGGCCATATGAGATGATTAACTATAATATTGATCATGCCCACTAACTGAAAAACAATAAAGAACAACATGTCATGTTTGGTATCGAACAAAAGCATATAACAAAATCAGAAATGATTGTTAAAAGAGCACTTGAAATATTTATCACCTCGAATTCATGTTCATGTTTTTGTTTGAAAAAATATTGGTCAAATAGAGTACATGTACTTGACCCTTAAAGCCATTGAATAGAAACTGAATTAAAAACACAAAAGATAATAGATAATTTGTGGATTTTTAGACTATGGTCGCCGCTTTGGATGCCGTCTTGGATTTCCAGGTACCCTTAAGTGCATAAAGCACTCTAACTTGTATCAAAAGGTCTTTTTACCCCCTAGGCCATGGAATATGCACCAAATAGGATGTGAAGTGTGGATGAATGAGTTGTGTCTATTCTCATCTTATGGTGGCCATCTTGGACCCCATCTTGAAAATAACCACTTTCCCTGGGTGTGGATCTTGGTAGACTTTCAGTATGGAATTCCGGAGGTCAAGTAGTACCAAAATACTGTTGAAAAGCTTTTTGCTGCATTTTCTTAAAGTGGAGGGGTCACATAATATCATTTCTCTACGATTATTAGCCTAAAAAGTGGGGCGGCTTAAAGCGTTAATTAAAAAAAAATGCTCAAGGGAGCCAAAGAAACATCAACCTGATTTTGAATTAGTATTCCTACAACTACATGTATCATTTCCAGCAAAAAAATATTGCATTTGTACCCCACTTTACGCAATTCTTGTATAGATCTCTTTCTATTCAAGAAATGTTGCAAGTTGTGTCATAACTCTACCATTAAGCTTTCTCTCAAATAATACAAAGATTAAAACAACCCACTGACGATATTCCTATCAATGAAGGAAGAA
Source organism: Lytechinus variegatus (assembly GCF_018143015.1). Classification (NCBI taxonomy): domain Eukaryota; kingdom Metazoa; phylum Echinodermata; class Echinoidea; order Temnopleuroida; family Toxopneustidae; genus Lytechinus; species Lytechinus variegatus. The sequence goes on from NC_054740.1 coordinate 63,210,707, forward strand.
ACAATTAGCCATATTTCATGCTATTGCCCCCAATTTAAGAAATTATTTTCTCTTAATGAATTCAAGACAGAAAACAGCAAAAGTTTGTACACTGGGTCTGATTTCTCTCTCTCTCTCTCTCTCTATATATATATATATACATATACAATAGCACGTATATATTCAATATAAACAAAAACAAAAGCACAGTGGTCTTGAACAATGAGCAGATAGAAGGATTGAATGTTTGAATTGTAATGTGAGTCTTACCTGCAGCAAGCTGTTGCCATGGTACTGGAGGAGATGGCTTGGTTGTGGATGTAGTAGTCTCAGTTGTTGTAGCAGTAGCTGAAGTGAAAAATGAACACAATAAATCAATTTAAGTATGCTACATGTATATACAATCCCAGAATAACAAAGAATCATTTGATCTGGGGAATCTTGATTTTAACACATGTAAAATTTAAATCTACTCTCCAATTTTTTTTCTAGGTAAAACATTCAAATCATTGAAACAAGAGTATACAGAGTTTAAAAGACATACAGATTGCCAGGATATCTTTGCCTGATTAAAGATTAAGGCTAATCACGTGTGCTCCAATTGGGTCATGTGTGAACTACCAGTGTGAACCCTTTATTTTTGTACCAACATGTACAACAATTGTGCAGCAAAAAAAAATAATAAAGAAAATATGCAGTTTGTTCCATCCATGCTTTAGGAGGAGCACACATACAGCATGCATTTCACCTTTTTGCTGTGCTATAGCAGTGATGTCATCACCCAGGGAGTGGAAATTGTGCACTTTTCGTACGGGATTGAAATGAATCCAATGACCGGGGTAATAATATGCTGTAAAGTGCTTTGAGCCATTCTGGGAAAAGCGCTATATAAAAATTGGCTATTATTATTATCATCACAGAAATTGCCAGCCTTGTATTGACTTTGGGTTTATTGAAAAATGAAAATCATTAATTCTTGTTCACTTTTTCTGCCACATAATTATGCTGTTAACCCATTTTATTAAATGAATAATGCACAGACCTGTGTTTGCGATATTAGTGACTTTGAACGCACTTTGGGTATTTACAATGCTGTGGGAGAGCAATTGGCAAGCCTTGTGCTTTCATTGTAATCTAAATACCTTTACGTAATTCCCATGGCAATAATGCACTCACATCTGTTGATTATTTGTACAAGAAAGTCACTTTCACAACATATGGCAAACATTATAGTTAGCCAATAGGAAAGTGCACATTTGATCAAAACATCACACATAAGACAGCTTAATTGAAATATTTTAAGCAAAAATAAAATTAAAAATAAAAATCACAGAGAAACAGAGGGGGTAATCAATAAGAAAATGTTTAATACAAATACATTGTAGTATTAATAATGAAGCTTAATCATTCATATTGTTAAAAGATAGTCAGAAGTTCAAATTCGGAAGACCAAAAAAGAAAAAAAAGCAAACATTCTTATCAAGCCTGGATTAAAGAAAAACATTTTTTACAAGAAAATAATATTGGAGTGACAGTAGTCCAGTAGATATTTTCATACACGGAAAAGTACAAGTTTTTTTGTTGTTGTTGATTTGTGTTCTAGATGGTATTGTAAATTCAGCTTGGTTGCCACCTTGGCAACTTGAGCAAATTTTTTTAATTAGCCTAATTAGCATAGTCATCTAATTAGCATATAATATGTAATATCCTACTACTCTTAAACCAGAAAGACTGAAAACATAAATGATACCAATTTCCTAAGGGTTTCTGTGACGAGGAATTATTTCATGACAATAGCTTTTATTTTTAAGTAATGTAATCATCGTAATTAGCCTAATGAGCTAATGAGCATCTAAGTGTGATGTATAGTATTTGTGAATGTCTATCCAGAAAATCCCCAAAACATATATATTACAATCTTTCTAGAGTTTTCTATGACAAGGAATTCCTTTATGACACTGTTTTCCATTTTAACCAATGTAAAAAAAAAAAAAAAACTTGTACTTTTCCAGGTCTTGTACATGCCTTATGAGACCATCTACTGGACTACAGAAAGACATGGATGAATACATATTACATCAAGGTAAAAAATAAAGCATAAATAGTATCAACAAAATAATAAAGTCATAACAGCATCAGAAATAACAAAGATAATGCACAAGCATCTGCCATCTTTTAAAAAAAAATACATAAACTAGGTTCCAAAAGAGACTGATCAAACTTTACAAGGGGACTGCACAAATTCCACTCGGTTAAAATGAATAATCACACAGCCACACACGAACCCCCCTGGGGATGTCCCTGTAAGCAGGGATAATCTGAACATGGCAAGTGTCTGTGTGTATCTCACTCAACCACGCATAGATAACACTGTGTTCAGATTATCCCCCGCTTACCGGGACATCCTCTGGATCTGTATGTGGGTGCTGTTGTTCCAGTCATTTGAAATAACTTCCTGTAGATTCTTTGTGATTGAGTCACTCATTTAGAAATGCCTGTGAAGGACATGTGTAATAAACTGGGAAGTTTGTTTAATCCCTCTCATTTTCATTGGTCTGTCTTTTTGCGAGTTTGTGACTTTGGATTCTGAAACCAATTGGTGTGAGGGGCTATAGTCCAACCAATTATTCACACAGACCTGTGATTGAACCAATTATTGACATGTGCTTAGTCAAGATCATTGAAGCTAGCATGTGTAAAAATATTCTTCGTTTTGACCGAACTCGTAGAATTTGTACAGTGCTCTTTTAAAGTTTGATCCGTTTCTTTAGGAATCCAGTTTATTTTCATCCAAAACAATTTACAGGTAAAAAGAAGGAATCAAAGACACTAAAACCACTTTAAGCAAAGGATATCCCGATTTTATATCACCCTAATATTTTTCGTGTTTAAGCATCTTCAAAAAGAAACTGACGGGGAGGCAGCATGCACAAGATTTGCTCACTAATCTCAGGTATGTACATGGATAGGGCATTGAGACATGGTGCAGCCTGCATGAATAATGCCACAAACATACGTTAACTCTTCATCTTCTTCAAAGGAGCACTTTCTGATGGCAAGAAGGCTGCCAGCCAAACAAAGGCATCAGTTAATTGAAAAACTCGTAATCACTATTAAACACCTTGATACAAAAGAGATTGGAAATTGTATGTTTGGGCTGGGCTTCAATTTGAAAAACCTCATTTAGAACTTAAATTCAAATAGGTGAAAATTCATCATTTTCACCACAGCAAATAGGGTGTCCAAAATGGGCTTTATGTGAACCATGGCATGGGCGGATCCAGGATTTTCCAAAAGGAAGGGGGAGGCACATTTTCCCAGAGGAAAAATTTGACAAAAAAAAAGGTCTTCACTTTAAAAAGGGGGGTTGGGCACATTTTTGTTTTAATGGCATTTTTACATTACAAATTTTAATTGTGCTTCTCAAAGGGGTTGGGTACAGGCCAGCTTTGCCCCCTCCCCCCTGGATCCACCTGTGAACAATGGTATTGTCGTTCTAAGTCAATTTAACAAAAAAAAATATTTGTGTCACTACATAACATGAGATTCGCAAAATATGGATAAAATTTAAAACTACAGGCATCGGGAGCTACAAGATGTGCGAATTGATTGAAAATGGCGTTGAGCAGCAGCAGCATTAACAATGAGCTATCCATGTATTTATCAGAGATGAATGATCAATGGAGCTAACCTGTCGCTGCCTGCTGAGGCTGCGAGAGGGCTAGGGCCTGCTGTAGGATGGCCTGGGACTGCCATGGAGGCTGAGATGGGGGAGACGTCCCTACCCCTTGGCCTGTAAACCAAGCATATAGGCAGGCAGCAGATCTAAGTAAGGCGGCCATCCAAGCATGAAATTCACTACATAATCCTTATTATTTTCCGGCATAAAAGGCTAGGGGGCGTTGCAAGAAAATATTTGCAATCAATTGCAAATATTCTGTTGCGATTGATCAATCAACGTTAGTTATAGCAAATCAGATTAAACTTCTTGTTTCAAGGAGCGATTAGCAATCAATCAAATTTGCAATTAACTGCAAAACAATCGAGTGATTTAGGGACCAAAAATAGACTTGAAATTGATCACAAGTTTCTTGCAACACCCTTTTAGAATTCTAACATTGACAAAACTCAGATTTGTATTCCTTCACTCACCACTCGATCCTACAGCACTCATAAACCATCTCAAACCCCCATACGAAATAACCTTCAAGTAAGAGATTTTATTTTTCCTACTCATCACAATTTAGTTATTCTTATACCCCTGATAGTGTCATTGAAAGGCCTCAGAATTAATTTCATCTTCAAACATTAAATTCACTACATAATCCTTAATATTTTCCAGCATAAAAGGCTCTTAGAATTCTAACATTGACAAAACTCAGATTCGTATTCCTTCACTCACCACTAGATCCTACAGCACTCAAAAACCATCTCAAACCCCCATACAAGATAGCCTTCAAGTAAGAGCTGTATTTTCATCTTTGCTACTAATCACAATATAGTTATCCTTATATCCCTGATAGTAAGTGACATTGAAAGGCCTTAGAATCAGTTTCATCTTCAAAGTTGATATGTTTGAGTTTAGAATTTGATAAGAATATAATTGACTTCAAATCTGGGAAAAATGTAAAAGATTACTACATTTTTTTTAATTTCTTTATCTCTAACTCTTGAATAAGAAGAGTAGTCATACTTATACATGTGTACTTTTACTTATTGAACAGTCCATATATAGAAACACTAACAGATAAAATAATAAAAGTCAACAAGTAAAACTAACTCATTAAAGCACTATTGCCAATAAGAATTCATCACCTCATAAATAAATATATTACATTTCGCAACAATACGTTCACTTATATAGTGTTTTATATCAATAAAAGAACACTAATAATGGGAATGCCATTGTCACCAATAATTTCATAGTCTACCATTGAATTTGCATTGTGATCAAATAAAATTTTGACCAATGACACACTGATTTGCTACAAAAAAAAAAGAGAGGAAAATATTCAATGACTTACTTGATGACGAAATCTGCCATGGAGCACTAGTGGGGGGTTGTGGAGGCGGCTCGCTGCTGGGTGGGGGAGGGGGTGGGGCAACTAGAAGGGATGGGGGAGGAACCGGCGCTGGAGCTAGAATGAAAATTTTTGAAAGAACAAAAATCTTCATTTAATGTTGGATCAAAGAAATTAAGCTTCATATTCATTAGATATTAAAAAATAAACAATTCAATAAATTCACAAGGTGGTTAACGAACCACAGATCTTGCCTGATTTTGCAATCAAAGAAATATGCAACATGATCATTTGACTCCTACATGACCATTGACCCCATCTTCAACAACACATGTAATATTACCCAAGGATCAGATGTACCAAGAATAAACATAATTGATGCAGAAATAAAGAAATGACACAAAGGTGAACAAAAACTTGAATATTTTGTAACAAACTAGCAGACCAGCAGGAAAAGTGATCATCAGGTCTCTACCGAACTTTGTTCAGGCACGACAACAAAAATGAAATCAAGAAGAGGGGTTCGCCAAAATTCTCAAAAGATATATCTATTTCAAATCCTTTGACCTAGTAAGGTAATGATAGCACTTGCATCTCTCTTTAAGTATTTATTACCTGGCAATGCTTCAGTAATGATATATAATTGATATCAACGTGATCAAACATAATTCATATATGTATTACTTAAAGTGGGAAATGAAAATAGTGTTGTGTCTCACCTGGTGCTGATGAATTAGGGGAACCAGAAGATGGAGGTCCACCGTGAAACGCCCACGGGGGCAGCTGAGATCTTCCACGAGGTGGAGGGGGCATCATTGGGTTGAATCCACCAGGAGGAGGGGGTCCAGGGGGTCCTTGGCCCATATGAGAAGGCATCATATTCGGAGGCATGCCACCAGGTCCAACTGGAGGGGGTCTATTCATCAGTGGGGGTCGGGGTGGACCCATGAACGGGGGCTGGTTGTGATGGGGTGGAGGTCCGCTGCTAGAGGGCGGTGGAGGGCCTTGATGGGGGAGAGGAGGAGGAGGGGGGCCCTGGCCCAGAGGAGGCCGCTGTGCAGGGCCAGAGTTAAGCAGGGATGGTGGCTTGTTCTGACTGCGGTTGTTCCAAGGTAAGTTCAGGTTCTGACCCATCTGATGGAAGAAAAATAACATTCATTACTCTTAGTTTAGATTCAATTAACTGTTTTACAATACATTAGTTATTATGCAAAATCTGGATGGTATAACCTGGAAATTTTATTTTCTCAACCCAAATCATGTAATACGCCTTTTTCAACTCATCATAAAAGAATATTTGTAAGCATTTGAGCCAAAATGGCACTCCTAGCACTGCACAATTATCCCAGCTTTAGCATAATAACAATTGTCAGTTCTTCTATGGCGCATAACACATTATGAATGACGTCTCTATGCGCTTCTAAAGGACTTGGATATTATCACCCCGGCTGTAGCTCAAGCAGCCTTTCCAGCGCTCAGCATTTCAAGGAATAAATTCCTGCCAGGTACCCATTCACCTCACCAATGTGGATAAATTTCTTGCTAATGGAAACTACGCCATGGCTGGAATTTGAACCCACAACCCCCTGTTTCAAATTCCAGAGACTAATCCACCGGGCCACAATGCCCCACATAGCATAGCTATTATAAAGTGCTTTATAAAGAAATCAGACGTGCAATACCAGATTACCTTGCACAAAATCAATAAGACAATTTAGCAAAAGATAGCGGGATGTACTCACCAGAGGGGGAGGGTGATCCTGGTTGTTGCCCTGTCCACCACCTGGGGGCATCATCAAAGGGCGATTGGGTGGAGCCGATGAGATAGGGGGTGTGGGGTGTCTAGGACCACTAGGCGGCCCGCCCAAACTGACCTTTGGTGGTGGTGGTGGTCCTCCTCCTCCACCACCTGGCAAAGGACCTTCACCAAGCTCAGCCATGAGAGAAAGGTACTGGAAGGAATATGGAATCAATAGGAGATGAGATGAATGAACTGCATGAATATATGAATATATCAGTACACATAATTTCTAAAACAATGTTAATTGAATGCACTAAGGTATCAGTGTTGGGTGCCTTTGAATATGTCTTGGCCTTGAAGTGTTTCACTCATGTATAATATAGCACACGAAACAGATACAGTCGGAGTTCAGAAGAATTGTATTTCATTTAAATGAATCCTGATGTCCTATTCTCATGCAAAAATCGTACGAAACCGGATAAAATCCCAATGGTTGGCAGCTCTATAAACAGTTGAATTGAAGTTTTGATTACAAATAATAGTGAATGTAATCCAATACAAGAAAATCAATAATGAAAAAAAATCAGCAGTACAATCAAGTAACAAGCTTTGCATTACAGGGCCATGATAATCATTCAGCAGATAATTATTGTCAATTCATACAAATACCTATGAAGCTGTCTGAAATCGTAAAAAAAAATCATAAAAAAACACTGAAATCTGAAAACATGCAAATCCGATTCTTACCTCCGAGTCCATCTTAGCCTTGTCCGCTGAGTTGACGATAGGTTGGGCAAGGGGGCGGTCTCCGATGGCCTTCTCCCTGCAATCTGCAGCTATGTGACCGGCTGAGCCACAGAGAGAGCATAAGATGTTGTTGGTGATATTCTGCTTCTCTGTACACTGCCAGGTACGATGCTCTGTGGACCCACAGTTGGAGCACCTACAGAGTACAAGAATTATACCATGAAAGTAAAGAACCAACACAGAAAGATAAACAAGGCAAAAGCAATTTTGTGTCTGGCCCACTAATGAAAATAACCAGAAATATCGTGATTTGCGAGGGCACGCAAGAGAATTATATCGAAACTTCATTGTGAAATGACTGGGATGGAATAACACTTGTCATAAGAGCCTTGCATGTAAACTTTAATGTTGACCTGAAAATGACCTTTGACCTTACCATGTGACCTCTGACTGCAGCATAACATGCAGGTCGCCTTAGTACATCTACCATCCAAGTTTTGTTAAAAAGTAACTTACGGTTGCGGAGTTAGGTGTCATAAGAGAGTCTTGCATGTAAATCTTAACATTGACCTCAAAATGACCTTTGACCTAACCATGTGACCTCCAACTGCAGCATAATATGCAGATCCTCCAAGTCCATCTACCATCCAAGTTTGGTTGAAAAGTGACTTACGGTTGCGGAGTTAGGTGTCATAAGAGAGTCTTGCATGTAAACTTTAATGTTGACCTGAAATGACCTTTGACCTTACCATGTGACCTCTGACTGCAGCATAACATGCAAGTCCCCAAAGTCCATCTACCATCCAAGTTTGGTTGAAAAGCAACTTACGGTTGTGGAGTTATGTATCATTACAAGTTTGTGACGGACGCAGGACAGACACCGGACGACATTTGGATCCCTAAGTCTCGCCTTCACCTCTGGTGGGCGAGACAAAAAAGGTAATCTTATCAGGTCACTGTACATGCCCAATCACTCGTTATATAAATCTCAATTAAACTGTTTTTCAATTGTTCAATTGAATTAGAATACCTGAGCATATCTTCATCCCTGAGTGTACCATTCAGCCGCGCAAGCTCTCTCAACTGCATCCTTCTGAGATCATTCTGACCCTCGGGTGTTTCAATACCTTGTTTTATGATCTCTTGAATCTGTGGGCGATAAATGAATAACACATTGTACATGTGAAAACGGCTTCAAACATTCAACAAACTTATCACATTATCAATATTTAAAATATCAGTAATGACCATCTCACGGGAATGCTAAATTACAAGCCACATGTACTTCTGAAATCCTAAAATTTGGTTGGCCCGGCGAACATTTTGTTATTGATTTGTGGCATCTGTAATTGATTATGGGATTACGAAACGGGTTCTGTTGTTATAATTACAAAGGCCCAAATTCACAAAGGTGGTTTATGCAGATCTCCAGTATAAATTAAGCTTATTTTACTGCGTGTATTAAAAAATGTCCAATGCTGATGTGCGCTTTTGTCACAGTGCACCAAATTGACCCCTGATGCCGTGGTTATCCATGCTATTTTATTCAGAAGCCCACTGTTTTGAATTGATAGGTTCACTCTTCAAACAGTGGACTCATGAATAAAATAGCATATCTAACCATGGTAACATGCATCAATTTGGCGCACTTTGACAAAAGCCAATCAGCATTGTACATTTTTCATACATGCGTCCGATACTTGCTAAATGAAGCATAATTTATACAGGAAATCTGCATAAACTATGGAATCAACCGTGGGTTTTCAAAACCACCTTTGTGAACTCGGGCCAAAAAGTCAAGTTTAGCAGTTTCTTAATGGTTTCATAGTATTAATTATTTCATATCTAGTTCCAGTGGATCATCAGAGAGGACTCTGTCTGTTGAAAATAAACGGATCATGGAGCCTTCATATCAAAACAACCCAACCTTAATACCCCTCTCTTATGACAAACTTAGGGACAGTAATTTTCTGTTTTAACGGTAAATAAAACTGAAATAATTCTATTTCGTTCTCATACTTTTCATGTAAAAATTCATTAATAATTTCAATTTTTAGATCAAGTTGAAACGCGAATTAAGACCATTTTTTGAAACGGAAAATCACTGTCTCTGCAAACTACATGGGAGTAGGGCTCACCTGAATGACTGCCTTCTTGACACTCTCAGCATTGTTGGCTGTGACAAGGGCATGGAGAGGTTCATCTTCTCCTGGTAAAGGCTGGCCATCTTTACGCCCAACCTTGCCCTCTTTCACTGATCCCTTGCCGCGGATCATGATCTTGGTGGTCGTATCTTTCTCAAGTTTCTTCAAGGTGTTACCTCTGAGAAAGAAAAAAAAATATAAAGGAAAGAACAATAAAAATAATCATAAAACACAGTTCTTATATAACACATATCATATCATAAAATCCCTATGAGCATCTCCAAGACTTGGATATTATAACTCTAGCCTCATCCCCACTGCCCTTTACAGCACACAAGCATTTCAAAGAATGACGCCTTCAAGGTCTTATTTACAAGGTCTCAATTTTTTAAAGGTGAAAAAATTGGTATAATTCCGCCAAAATTGGAATGGATGGCAGGTATGAAAACACAAGATGCTTTGGATTTTGTACACAAATTCACGTTTTTAAGCAATTTGGGTCTGACATGCACTTACGAAATGTTGCATAGTTTTGGTGTCCCCAAGGGTCGCAATTTTGGTCTCAAAAGTTGCGTGAGCCTCAAAGTAAAAAATCACTAAGTAGCGAGATCAAAATATTTTATACTGCAGACTAATTACGAAAAATGTCGAACAAAAATTTCAATTTTGTGTTTTTCAAAAGATAACTAAAAATTAAAATATGTAAAAAGAGTAAAACGGAAAAATTAACTGTTTTCTGTTTTTTCCACATTTTATTTTTTAATAAAAATATTGAAAAATTACTGTTTTTCTGTTTTAAATCTAAATAATAGAATCAATTTTCACTCGGAATTTTGTTTTTTCCGTTTCGAAATCAGAAAAACTATTCATCCATACCTTGATTACGATGCCTTGTACTACCTGGAAAAAGACAAACTTACCGAGGTCCGATGAGTAAGCCAACAAAGTTAATTTCTGGATGCTGATCCTGGGGTATCATGACCCGATCACTCACTCTCTGGACAGGTGGCCTGCAAATAGTACACGATCAATATCTGTCATCAATATTCTATATGGTAACAGCTATGTTAACTCAAAAAGCCTAATTGGTAGTCGTTTGAAAATTAGTTGAGACCACTTGCAAGCTTTACTTGAAATATTTGAAAATAATGCATTAAATTCATTTTCAGTAAATCTAGTTTGCAAGAAACCAACCAGCTACTGATTGCAGATTTGCAATTCACTGCAAGACTTATGGTTGGTTTTGGGATTAATACATGTACTTACATACCAGTAAGTTGTAAATAAACTGAGTTCCAAAAGAAACTGATCAAAATTTTCACAAGGGCACTGCACACATTCTACTTACTCAGTCAAAATGAACAAAAGATGGTCGCTTTTTGGTGAAAACTTACTTGTAATCTGCAGGAGGTTTGTACTCTGGATTCAAAGAGAGTGCTTCCTGGATCATCTTGTGACGATCCTCCTCTAACTTCTTGCGCATCCGATAGTCCCTGGTGTTGAGACGCTTGCCCTCATGGTTATAGATAGGCTCAGGTGAAGGTGACCTTCAGGATCAAAAGAGAAGACAAGAGGCATGATAACCTCATAGCTCCATCAACAAGACTTGAAATTGAAGAAGAGTTAAGCTTGCTGCAACTGAACATCCATTTATCACCCCATTTTGAAGAAATATTTTAAGTTGCATTCAGAAAGCTCTTACCAACTGCTAAATCTTAGATATTGAAGTTTTGAATCATAATGTAATAATATGAGTGCTAAAATAAAAATTCCAGTCAATTGTCAGCCTCTTTGTTGGAGTGAAAGCGAATTGATTTCTCATTAATTACAATGTCATAGCAATCTTGCCATCCTCCACAGTTTGAAGCCAACTTACACTTCACTCCAACGACAAAGTTTGTGGTAATGCAGACCCTTTCTAGCATTACACAAAATTTCAAATAAGATGATTTTACTTGTTCCATATTTTCATGCGAAATTAATTTGTTAAAAAAATAGGGTCGCATCAGATCCTGCAATGTGCATCAGGCTTGTCAATTTATCAATAAAACTCTTTAGCCCGAATTCTAAAAGGGTGGCTAACTTAGCCCGGGCTAAATTTAGCCCACTGGGCTAACTATCCCCCGTGGGCTAAGTTAGCCCACTGATTTGGCCTGGGGCTCAGGGCAGGCTAAATTTATGATGTCAAATGACGATTTAGCTCATGACTTAGCCCGAGCTAACTTAGCCCAGCTTCAAGAAATGCAAAATTTAGCCCAGAGGGCTAAATGACGCGATTTAGCCCATGGGCTAAGTTAGCCACCTTTCGAGAAATTGGGCCTCTGAGTTTTCAGGTCCTGTTCATAAAACTCACATTACAAACATATACTAACTAATAACATACATGGAATTCCAAAGTTAATCGTCCATTTTCATTCTAATGGATTATTTTAAATACAGTCCGACCTCTCTCATCCAGATCTCTCTATTATCCGGACGCACACTTGCCGAGATTTTTTCATTTTTTTCAAAATCTAGTACGTGAGGAAATGACATTTCAATCTAAACTCCAAATTCCTACACAAACTCACTCTGATTACATGAATTTTCCAATATAATCTACCTACAATCATTATTTTGTATGAAAATATCAAATTACCGAATTTTCCAGTAAATCAGGGCACTGCGCAATTTTTTTTCAGGAAAAAACAACAACACATGTCTCGCTCAGGCTTCGTCTTGCATTACAGACAGCGCATTCTATCATATTTGAGCCTACAGTAAAGTATATCAATGGCTGACTTTGCGAAGCTACGATGATCCAATTTTCAAACTTAGTTTCATCGAGTCATTTTCTTTCTTTCTTTCGAGGTATGCTGGATGTATTCCTCATTCATTTCACCAGGTAAATTATCCAAGAGTTTTGGAAACCAATCGATTTCATTTCCGTAAATGCCTATAATTTGCACTGACAGCAGTGAAATACTGTCTGTGTACACCCACTACAATAGATTACATGTAGCTACCATTGGGGAGGCAGCTGCACGTATTAATACTGAGTATGTGTCTGCATAAGAGAGGTCGGACTGTACTGTAGAGAGAAGCCATAAAACATGATGCAATTGACCTTGAAATAAATAAAGCTAACATAAGAACTCAGTCTGTAGGTGTATCACAAACAATTCATTGTGGTAAAAAAAAAATCATTAAAAAGTGCATTCTTTGATGAAAAAAAATAGTTATTAGAATGGAAAGTATCCTTTAGTATCCTTCTTGACTAAAATTCAGATGTAATTAACAAATATGTACAATTCATCTAACCAAGCCCACAGTCTGTAAGAAAACACAAAATGGCTGATTTGTGGACAACTCTTCATTTGTTTTGTCCACATTTTTTTTCAGATTTTACCCATTATCTTTCAAATTGTATATTGCCTCGTTCTGAGCATAACACATGTCATGTAAAAATATAATTCACACCACATGTATGTCAAGGTCAGGAGGAGATGTTAAATAATGTAAAATACAGGGGAAAATCTGAAATTTTATGTACAAAACAAATGGAGGGATGTCCACAAAATAAGCCATTTTAAGGCATGTTTGGCAATTCGAGGATTCCCATAGAAAGTACAAGACTTTTTAAATGTCCATAACTTGCTTATTTCACAACCGATTTTGATGAAACTCATTTTAACTAGTTCCTCTTATTTAACTCTTTCTAATAAGATTGCTTTTCTTCTTGAGTTTTGGTTTCCTTTGAAATGAGATATGAACTAGTCTAATAGGACAAGGGGTTGGTGATCTACATCTTTTCGCTATCAACATTTAAAAAAAATGTAACTCTGCCATCCTTTGGGGGTACCAGTCCATGACATGTGACCTCAACATTAAAATCCTGAAAAACATACCATATCGACTTACACAACACACCCAGTTTTCATTTTGCAGTCTCACTAACAAGCAGACTTAAATCATTTTGATGAAGAAAAAATACTTATCATACATGTAAGGGGAAAAACAACAAGTTGCAAGAATTCCCTCCATAAAATGGAACCTTCATTTGAGCCTCCATTTTAAAAACCAAACCTGAACATGGCCATATTCAAATATTCTTCAAGTAAGTTCAAGATGAAAAAAGGGTTACTACATTAAATGAAAAAAAAAAGGTCAATGGGTATTTTCGTTAGAGCCTGATTTGGGGCAAATGACTAACTGACAGAAAATATAACTTCAGATTGTGATATGAAAAAACTCAGATCACGAAAAGAAATCCAGAATGAATAAGTACTGAAATTATGCAATATTCTCATTGGGACAGGAAGGAAAACAGAAGATGTGATTCATTAAGCTAATATCTATTTCATCATGATGTTGCATTGAGCAGAATAAGTTTTGATGTCCAGGTTGGTTGGGTGCAAAAAGACCAGGTCATCTTTCTGGCATGGCCCAAGGGAAATTCAGTTGGAAGCAGAGGTCAACCTTCTTTAATTGCTAGGCTATGAAATAAATCATTGCTCTCATCATAACATACATAACATTTTGTAAGAAAATACAATTTTCATTTGGAGGAAAAATGTAAGCAATCATTTGCATTATGGTTACAATAGTACCGGCAATGCAAACTTGCAAAATTCTGGGAGAAAACTTTGGTTAGGATTTAATCAGTTGTGAAAAATAGTAGTCTGCATTATAACTGTAATTGAAATGCAAACTTGTAAATCTCTAGGAGAAAATTTCGGTTAGGATTTAATCATTTGTGAAAAGAAATATGGGAAAAGATCATTATGATTTATGTGATTTGGAGAGAGACAATGAAATGGGTTAAATGCTTCCCTGACATACAGTATCATCCTATTTATGCTACACAAAAACATGAGATAGCATGCATTTAATAACTATTATATCTTTGCCAGCACATTAAAAAAATACCCGGCTGAGCACACATTTGTAAGGAAAAATAAACCTGTATTTCATCAAAGTTAAGAAAAAAGACTAGCTACAAATTTAAAACTAAAAGTGAATTACGATTATGGAAAATGCAAATCATATCAATACACGAAATTCCATCCTATATGTACATGTACTCGTAAAACTGACAACTTTAGATTGCCTGACATTGATCAGTTAATACAGGATAGAGACTTCAAAGACCTCTGTTTTCCACATACATGTATGCCAACTTGTTGTTATTTGGAGATATGTACAAAAACATGATAAAGCAGTTGTAAAAAGTGAACATCTGAGAAAAACACAAGTTTCCATGGAGAGAAAGCTTGGCAAACACTTGCTAAACACTGTGAAGAGGTTCGATGGGCAGATATGTTACTAAGGAATGCAGTTTCAGATTTTGCTTTGTTTTCAACATGTTCTTCATAAATTCTTTGAATTGTGCGTTTTTCACGAATTCCATTATTCTTTTTCTGTATTCCTTATGGCGGAATGCCAAAAAAAATGGGAACTTAAGATCAACAAAAATATTGATACATGTACTTGCAAAGAGGGGTGGGTCTTGACTCTTGAGAATTAACTTGAGCACATGGTTTCTGCAAGATGGTCCTTTTCCGAAAGTCATCAACAGCAAACTCAAAGTGTGTCATAGCTGCCAACATTATGCAACCAAAAAAGGGAATCATGATGGCCCCCCCCCCAAAAAAAAGGGAGGAATTTTCAACGAAACAAGGAATTGCTCAACACTACCCTCAAAACATAAAACCACTTGGAATTAGAAACTGTATAGGCTACAGTAATCCTCAGAACTGCATTTTTAAATACTGACACACAAATGACATTACATTCATCCAATTACCTAAACTTGTGTAACTTTTGTGAAATAGAGATCAACAAAATATGATTTTCTACTCTTTCAATGTTCTATTAATTTTCTTTTAGAAAATCGTATTAATTTAAAAAAATATATAATACCATAAGTTTGTTAAAATAATTTCTTGTAACATTTGTTTCCTTCAAAAATATTTGCCTACTCAGTGAAAACACACCTGCAGCCTGTTGCATAAAACTTTTTACCTGAGAAAACTCCGGTAAAAACTGAAAACTAAAGTTAGTCTGAGTTCTGCCATTGACTTTAACACAGGGCAAAAACTCGGGTAAAAAATATTTGTTTTCTCAGGTAAAAGTTTTATGCATCAGACCCCTTAAACATGTTCATTTCTCTTTGAAAAAAAGCGAAATGAATGTTAAAGCCTATTTTTAATGGTTAATGTTTACAGAAAAATCCACTTTAAAACCTTTGTCATTGTATGTACATGAAGGTCCAGGGTAGAAAATATTTTTTTTATTGTTTAGGACTTTAGGGGCTATTTTTCTTTTCTACATTGGGGCGATTGCAGAATTTGGGGGCTATTTCCTTCATTTTAAAGGACTGATTTTTAGGGGTAAACAGTTAATTGTGCAGTAAAAGCAAATATTATTTTTCTGCCACAGTTAGAATATTGATTTTTCTAAAAAAATCTTGAATATTGTTTGAAACAGATCTTGGGGCAACTCTAGAAAGAATGGTTACCCCAAATGAATTCCTTTTTGGGAAATTTTAGGAGTGATTTATATTTCCTACACTGTGTAGGTCAAATCTAGAGCTACTTGCATGTAGGAATATATGTCACTGAGGCTAAAATCAAGGTATATTTTAAGACTTTCAACTCTGTATACTAGTTGTTGGTAATACAGAGGCCATACTGACATTGTATAATGCCCCTCCACTATTCATATAATCACTCTTAGCTAATTGCATGTCAGTACAAAACACCCTGCATCTCACGGTCTCCCTGCGCAGGCCATAAGATGCACCTACAATATAATTGTGATTAGCAAAATTGAATGTACAGTTATTCTGGATCAGGATGGAAAGTAATCTTATTTGCTTGTACAATCCAATGCAATCACAATACAATCACAAAACATCATAAAATTGATGAGAAAGCAAAATGGACCTAATAAAATCATTTTTTTTAATCAAATATTCATGAAAATAATTTTCTAGTGTTTTTCAATAGGATGGGGTTAAATGAGTGGCAAAAAAAATAATGTAAAAAATCTAACCAGCAGAAGTCTACTTCTTGAATGCACAATGTATACTGTGGTTGAAAATGCAGTCTCTGGCAAAGATGGTCAGTCAAGAGACTCAGTGCCTGGTTTGAAAATAAACCTGGGCACTGTAACACAAAGGTTTGCGATGGATTAAGAGAGAAGGGTTCCAATTTCTTCCTTGTCAGTGTTTGGAACAAAATATATGGGATCTTGACAGGTATTTAGTGATGAACTGCAAACCTTTGTCAACAGAGCCCACGTATTCTTCAAAACCCATAACCCAACTGCACAAATATGTGTATCAAACATGAGCACAAGCCCACAAAATATGGTTTTCAAATTCAATTCGAAAAAAAAAATAGGGTATGAATGAAATTAATTACAATAGGGATTAGAGCAAAAGAAAAGAAGGAAATCAAATGAGAATGGAGTTACAGTTAATGAAGTCTTTGACAAACCTATCCTCCACATTGGGCGGCACACCAAGCTCTCCGGTTCGTAGTTTACGGCTCAATTCTTCAATCTGCAGATGTACTGTAGTGGGTAAAGTATGGTTAGAAAGGAGACAAAAGAGTGGGTCATACATGTTCATTTATAATTATGCAGTGAAAAATATTCAGGGCAAACTTGACGCTTGCTTTTTTTCATAAAAAAGGAGCATACAAGCAACCTTAATATACAAATACGATGATTTTTCTTTTTTCCTGTTAATACAAAATTTGGCAGTAATATAAAGTTAGTGGTCCTGTATTTTCATAAGGGTAGAGTCATTACAGGTTGCTGTTTTTTTTTTCCAGTGGAGGACCACTTAAAATAAAGAAATACAAAAATTAGTGTCACCAAAGCCAAAGTCTTTTTTTCTCAACTTGATCTATCGAAACTTTAAAATACTATATTTCCAAACCTTTAATCAAGCAAGCAAAGTTTGGAAAATAATAACCACTTTCACAGGATTTCTCTATATTCTTGTTTGAATTATCATCCTGTAGTGTTATACTCATGTTGCATGGGCACAGCCATGTTGTGTTTGCAACTCTTAGTTACTCCACAGCAGAATTTCTACAGATCGGAGTAACTAAAAACCTCAAACAGAACAAACAGACTGTGCCCAAGCACCGGGATTATAACGTTATGGGCAGACAATTTCAAGCAAGAAAACCTGATTAGAGTGTTGGCTGATTGAAGTTTGGAAATTAAAGTATTATATGAAAAGTTTTTCTATAGATCTAGATTCCGATCTAGAAATTCTGAAATGTTAGTCTTAATCTCAGTCCAATTTTTTAATGATTTTCTTTTTTTTTAGCAATCCATGACTGATGGCATTGGCATGATTATTAAAGTGAAACTTTATAGGATTATTCACCAATTCAATACACAGGAAATAAACTGATGTGTCATTTTCAGTGCAGTGATGAAAATGCAATCACTGCACTTACTGGCAAAATTAACGCCCTTACCCACTGTCAGTAATTGTCTCAAATTTTTTTCAAACACATTTTCACGATCATACATGCACAGTTAGAGGTCTGTTATTGGACTACAGCACATAGTAAAGGAAATTTCGGTGTCACACAGGCATCATTTTGTTGGAAAATCTACATTACTGTGTGTAAATTAACCTTATGACCTTGGCGCATTCGCATATAGGCCTGTGCTGTACCATCACAAGGATAATGGCTACAGCCTACAATTGGAATAACATGGATCCTGTTAAAAAAAAACTATTAAAGCGATTGTAGAATTGATTTAAATGATTGGTTGCACATCCTGATCAATGTAAAAAAAAATAAGTAAAAATGAAGACTGTGAAAATGCACAAATCTGTATATTATGGGGCCCAGATATCTGTATAAATTACTTCCCCTTTGAAGATTTTCCTGAAATTTCAATGAATAGTTTGGCAAGGAGACTGCCACTTGAACCGTAAACCCAAATTACATTGGAAGTTGCAGATAATTTTTAAGAAAAATGCCAACTGACATTTGGAATAGAAGGAAGTTAATTCATATATACACAGATTACATGGCAATCACAAAAAAAGGAACTAAGACTTCTCATTATAATGAAAGATGATAACTAGGTACATTGTACATAATATAAATTCAATAAATCAGCCACATTGAACTAGACTAATTTAAGCAAAAAAACAAATAAAAAACATAATTGATAGAAAGAAATTTATATCTACATGTGTATTTGAAAGTTAGCACAAAATACTTCTTACTAGAGGCTACTATTAAAATGCATGAGGAAAGAGAAAACAAAAGGGGAAAAGGGAAAGCATTCTTTTAAATATGAAAATATTTATAATATAAAAATATAAAATATTAAAAATTTGCATGTCACAATACTAAGACAGAATCGTTTATCTTTCAAAATTTTCTTCACAAATGAAAAGCAACTCAAAGTGACATATAAACAAATTTTGCAGCATAAAATGCAAATACATATAGATGGACTTTACCATTATTTGACATTCACATCCTTGCAAAATCTTCGAAAAACATTTGTTTAGCCAGGTAAGAACCAGGCTTAAGGATTGAGCATTTCATCAATCACTGTTGACGTTTTTTGAACTGAGGATTGAAGTAAAATTCTCATCAAATTTCCTTCAATGAGATAGTATTGTGTGAAGCCTGTTTTATGTATTGTTATTGATCTTACAAATACTGTAGACAATCAGGCATGAGTCATACCACTTTTTTTTCCGCCCAGGATTTTTCCAGCAGGGACCGGTGTACCGCCAAGATAAAATAATACATAGAAATTCTGTGTCACTAGACTATGCATATCTACCATATTGCAGGCCTTTATTTGCGCTATCTACATGTAGACCTACTATCAAAACTTGATACTCATTTCCAAACCTTAAATCAATAATAGAACCAATTAAACCAAGCAGGATTTCTACATTTTCTTGCTTAAATTTATCAGCTGGTAAAGTTATTATCCCAGTTGCATGGGTACAGCCACTTAGCTGTCGTCTGCTTTGTTTGCACTTTTATTTACTTCACTGCAGAATATTGATTGATCGCAATAAAAAACGGAACAAAATGGCTGCGCCCATGCAACTGGGATTATAACATTTTGGGCCGATAAAATCAAGCAAAAAAAAAAGGAAAAATCCTGCATCATATTATTTTCATAGCTCTACCTCAACTACTTGATATCATGTGAAAGTTTTCATAAACAGATCTACATCAGAAAATAAAGGCCTGAAGTGGTTGATATTCTGTCCTTGAGAACTCTCAATTTCTTATCTTTTTCTTTATGTTTTAGCAGTCCACCAGTCTGGAAGTAATTTCGCCGGTTACGAACAGCCTCAGGCGGGCACCAGTGGACCGCCCAGTTTGAATAAAGAATATCTATCACACACTGCATGCTTTTTATCAACGTATTATTTTACTTCTGAAAAAAAAGGCAAGAAAGCAAAGCTCATCCTTCCACTAGCTTCACATCTGAAAACCTGAAGCTGAACTAAATGGAAATTGTAAATTTGTGAGAAGAAAATTCATGTGTCAGTTAACTCACATTTATTTTAGTACACATGCTAAATAGCAAATACCAATTGAAAATGCATACAAGAACATGTGTATTATAACCTTTGAACAACTTAAGAGCAAAGACATTCACCAATTCAGAATGAAGATCAAAATAAATATCCAAGCTAACTTAAAAAGACCAGATTCTTATATCAAAGTCTTTCTTTGTTTTGCAGGGCAGTACTTATTATAGCAAAAGAAAAAATATAAAATATTTCAAACCAGGGTAAATAACATTGAAGATAAATATGAAATTTCATTAAAGCCAGAATAAAGTAAAAGGTATACTCACATAAGACTTGAGTTTCTTGTTCCTTTGACAGACCTGAAGGGATAACGGTAGCCACACCTGGTGCAGCCTTGACATCCTCTCCACCCCATCGACTCCGTTTGCGACGCTTAGAAGTCTCTGGTTGCTGCTGCATTGGCCAACTTGAAGATGCTTGCATCAGAGCTACATATACATTGATAAACACAGATACATGTATATACAAATTTGAAATTTGATTACAAATAATTATCATTATTATAATCTTTATTTATAATCAAGTTTCAAATGTTACTATTTGTTAAATAATTTTTTCGCGCAGCGGAATGATTGCAGGAAATGTTGAGGGGTTGATTCACCTCCCCCCCAGCCATTTTAGGATTAAATTTGACAAAAAAATTATGGAGCTAGTATGGAGTATGGTCCATAACGTTAGTTCCATTTTTTTTCTTTCAATTTTTTTATTTTTAGTGGAGGGCCGGGGCGCGAGGGGACATATGGAAGTCTTGCCTTTTAATTTTTGGGTAATATCAGGGTGACCAGACGTCCCGTATTTCCTGGGATCGTCCTGTATTTTGCTCCTTTGTCCCAGCGTCTTAACAAACCCTTCCCGGGAGTCCGGGACGCCTATTTGTCCTGTATTTCAGAATATTGAACAAAATAAAGTTAATACATTATAAAAAAAAAGGGTGAATTTTCATCAAATACCAACAGATGACGAAGCAGAGACAACAATAAAATTGATAACATATTATGGATTCTCAGATTACTGATTTGGAAATGTAATCGGAGGAACAAATTATTGAGTTTTTCTCTAATTGTTTCCAGCTTTCGTTTTGAGTCTTGTTTATGATGATCCGATGTTTCATCTGATTATTAAGTTGAAACTGTTTCACTTTGAATTTTATTCATTTCTAAAACACTTTTTTAAAATATATTTAAAATACAAAATATTATGATTTTTGTTAGATTGGTTTTGTTTGCTTAAACTTTTTTCCTCTTTCTTCGTCTGATCTATCCTTCCTGCCTGCCCTTTTTTGTTCCATCTACATGAATCTATTTCCTATCTTTCTTTCCTGATCCTTAGTCCTTACTCTGTTCATTTTTCTTTCTTTCCTTCCTTCTCCCTTCCGCTCATTTTTCTTTCTCTCCGCCCCCTCTTTTCTTCTCTCCTCCCTTCATTCTTTCTTCCTCCCTCTCTTTCCTCCTTTCTTTCATTCTTCATTCTATTTTTCCTATTATTTTTTTTCTTATTCTTTCTTTCCCTCCCTATTTTTTTTCTTTTAAAGAATGAAGGAAACAATTTTCTTTCCTCCTTTTTTCTTATTTTTCTTTTTTTTCTTTCCTCCTTTTTTGTCTTTCAACACATTCATCTT
Source organism: Lytechinus variegatus (assembly GCF_018143015.1). NCBI lineage: Eukaryota > Metazoa > Echinodermata > Echinoidea > Temnopleuroida > Toxopneustidae > Lytechinus > Lytechinus variegatus. Next base: position 63,232,548 of record NC_054740.1, read on the forward strand.
CCTTTCTTTCTATATTCAATTCAAATGACAGAAACCTTTTTTCTCTTTTCTTTCTTTCACCCTCCAGTTTTAACAATTTAAGTTTTTTTTTTACTTTTCTTTCATATTTTCTTTCTCTCCTTCATTCTCCTGTTCACCCTCCCTTCCAATTCTTTATTTTTTTCACAAGTCCAACTTAACTGCAAGTAACCCTAACTCACTGTCACTGACACTGTGTGTAGCCTTCTTTGTTGATCTCTTTTTTTTTCATCTCGTACACCGCGCCGGTACCATACGCATATTTTATTTTGTGAAATCTGGCCACCCTGCCCTGGGTAATATAGCTAAACATACCAACATACTAAAGTAAGCAGTCTTACGTTCAATGATTTGGCGCTGACCGGGCATTGTTAATGGGTGATGAGCGGCCGACACAGGCCCACCGGTAGCGGTACTCTGGGCCTGCGCTGGTCGGGCGGCAATCCCGGCGTGATCCCGTTTCAAGATGTTCGCAGTCACCCTCGCAGCTGCTTCGCGGGCAGCGTTCAACATCGAGTCATTTCCAGATGATTTTCCTCCTCCACTGAAGACTGGATGCAAAGCTCCCAGAGGAACACTGTTTGCACCTGTTCCTGCCATAATTGCTCAATTATTCTGTTCTCAGAGGTGAAAAATCACAAGAACAACGTTGGTTGAACACACAAATTTCACTTTCCAATATGGCGCTTTCAAGCTGTTAATTGCGTGAAGTTAGCGTACCAAAAATGCAGCCAAAAGTCGTGGGTTTTACTACGGCATCTTTAAAGGGCCAGAGAGAAATAAGATCCAAACTACATTCTGATCGAATTTGACAAGTTTGATAGTAAAAGGGGTTATATTCAGGCAGATGACACGTAGAGGCAGTTCAACTCCCCCCAAAGTGATCAAGCCCCCCCTCCAAATAAAAAAGATCACCACAAATATATATTAAAAAAATAGTTCCATCAGTCTATGTAATTATATAATCCATTTATCTATTTTCACCAAATTTAGTAAAAAGTAATTTTAGTATATACCAACACAGTGGCATAATCAGTGGGGCGTGGAGGGGGAGGGGGCATGATCCTGCATTTTGGTGCAAATTTATAGATTTACCATGAGATTATGGAATGCATGAAGTAGTTGTGTATTTTGTTATAATTGAAGTGATTTTTTATTGATAACATATATATATTTAGGTTGTAATTTTGGAAAAATATTCAAATCTTAAATTGTGAAACTCACTTTTTGTTCAATTATGGTGCAAATTACTGTTATTAAATGGATGGTCTGGGCTAAAAATATTTATATCTAAATATCCTTCTGGGTTTGTGAGTAAAACTCACAAATTAAGCAAAATGCTGAAAATTTCATAAAAATCGGATAGCAAATGGCCAAGTTATTGAATTTTAAAGTTTATCAATATTTTGTGAAAGCAGTTATACATACATCTTCATGAATATTCGTTAGGTGGGCTGATGATGTCATATCCCCATTTTCCTTTTTCTAATACATGAAACGATTTTTTTTCACACATGTGTAACTGAAGTGATGTGTCTCCACTTTGATGAAATAAGTTACAGCAATGCACTTAATCAGTTGTCAATCCAATTGTTTTAGTTCTTGGTAATTTTTTTTTTATAAACCTAAATTCATATATTAAAATACCAAAGAACAAAGGGGGATATGACATCATCAGCCCACCTAATGAATATTCATGAAGACATGCCTATAGACAAACTGTGTTACCGGAATAATATGCAAATCTTTGAAATTCAATAACTATATTATCCAATTTTGATCAAATTTTAAGCATTTCGCTTTGTAAATTCTATTCCATTTATTGAGATGTAAATATTTCCAACCTGGACCATATATCCCTGTAAAAGGGCATATCCTTACATACATACATAACAGGTACTTATATCACGCTTTACCAAAAAAATGATCAAGGCGCTTGCGAATGTTACGAGCCCGAATCACAAGCTCAAACTTAGGGGCATTTCATTTAATGATAAGACATTAAAATTAAACATTCCAAGCAGTTTTTGTTATCATGAAAAAGTTCTATAGCTAACTAAAGAATTGATACGAGCGCGAAGCGCGACGTGGAATTTTTAATATACTGGACTACATTTAGTGAATGATTAATAGGATACATATCTCCGGGACATATCTCACCAATCATCTCAAGAAATGTGATATTTCAACCTGAGAACTGGACATTCTAAGTGCATTTGTAACCAAGAACAAAATTAGCACCTCATTAAGCAATAATTGACAAGACTGCAATATGTGCGAGCCAAAAAAAAATTGTGATATTCTAACCTGAAAACTGAACATTCTAAGCATTTTTGTAAACAAGGAAAGACCTTACTTAACAATAATCGATGCCGTGAGCTTGTAGCGCGAGCCAACACTTTTGTGATTTTTTAAACCTTAAATAATGTTTTACTTCAAAAGGGTACAGTATTTCATTTTGAAAAAAGGCACATTTCATTTTGTTCTTCTTATCAATATATATTTTCTTTTCCTCTTTTTCTTTTTTCTCTCTCTTTTCTTGTTTTTCTCTGTCTACCTTTTCCTTTCTTTTTTTTTCTTTATAAACTTGTAGACCTGCATTTGCGAATTTTGTCTTTGTTATTTGCTCATAATTTGTATTTGAATGTTAATGTCCTTTTTATAACAAGCTATAATGAGGAGAGTCTTATTATGGAAATTTGATTTTTTTAATCACCAGGCATAGCTGATGGTGTTTTTTTAGTCTGTATTTTTTTTCTTTTATTGTGATATTGTATTTTGAATATTTTATGATTATTTTCAATTTCAACAAGAGTAAATGAAATTTACTCTTGTTATGAGTGTATGTGTTCCTGGAAATGAAATAAAAATAGATAAATTCCTAAAAGGGTGATTAGTTTTTTAAATTTTAATTGGTCTGCTTAATTCAGGATTTAATTTAGTTTAATTTACACATACAAGACATCACTACGATGGACACTACAAGGGCAAATAAAGAGGGGCAAACCAAAAGGGACATAGAGCAAAAAATGAAACAAATAAACCAAACTTGGTATGGGCTGGCGATACTCGCCCAGAACAGAAGAAACTGGCGTTCAGCTGTTGAGGTATTACGTACTGCCAAGTGTGAAGAAGATTGAGAAAGTAATAACAAACATGAGTTTGACAAATTTTCACATAACCATGATTTATGAAATCTTATCAAGATTATTTTTTTTTAATTAAAATGTCACCATAACTTTGAAAGTGTATCAGTATGGATGTATTTCATGAAACTTAAATACAAATTTAAGGTACTCAAGTATTACTGATGATATTGCAGGATGATTTTCAGGTCACATGATGAAGGTCAAAGGTCATTTAGGGTACATGAACCTGCGGTATAAAATGATACACCAAAACCAGGACTTCACGGTATTTCAAGACCTGTTATAACCGAGCTAAATCACTGCTCTTAAACAATTTGATTCATATTGTTGTCTCATAAAATTTATTGAAATTGAATTCTGTCACAGTTAAACACAGTACAAGATAACAATAATTAAAGGGGAGGTTGACACCAACGAAAAATTGATATGAACCAAAAGAAAAAAAAATCAAACACAAGTAACAAAAAAAATCATCAAAATTAGATGTAAAACAAAAACTTTGACTTTTAAAATGTATTTTTTCACACAACATATTTATTATGTAGAACATGGAGATGTGTAAATTAGAGTCCATGATGTCATTCACTATATTACTTTGTGTTTCGAATTACACAATATTTCAATGTTTGCATTATAATATGACAATCATATTCAATTTTGGTATAATAAAATAGAAAAGAAATAGTAAGTGGGTGACGTCATCGTTTCCCTTATTTGCAAACTGACCAGGATGTGCATAAGTGTTTGTGAAATTACTACTACTACTACGACTACTTGTAGAATGAATAAACAATGGTACACCCGGCTTTGAGATCCAACATAAGAGTTGATAAATCATTTAACAAATTATCTGTATCCCTACATAGGCAATCAACAAAATATAAAGGTCTCCGTCCTCTGGTTTTATGAGGGAGGCGCAACAAAAGTACATCAGAAATAACTTCCTTCTCACTTTGGAATCAGTGACCAGCAAAATTTTTATACTGTCAGAAAAAGCCAGGCTTTCCTGACAGTGTAACATTTTTGATGATAATTAGTGTTTTTAATAATAAATGATCACTTAAATAAATTCATACTAATTTTGTGGCCAGAGCCCTAATTAAAAACCTGAAAAGATATCTTATTTGATTTTGGGTACTTTTGGGCTACTCATTAACCTAATCATAACAACTGAAACATACACTTAGAATGTGACATCACACGTAATGATTAAACTGCCATTGTACTAAATGATCTCAACATTCAAATGCACAAAACTTTTTCATCATTTATTTAATCTAAAACTTTCGCTGATCAATCAATTTCTTTGATTTTTCTATTCTATACAATTCATGTGGTTTCAAATCACCATGTGGATATATCAATTTCATTCTCAATATAAAGGGCTTATATTAAGAATGTAATTGACATATATAATAATAATAGTAAGTTCTTGTATAGCGCATAACACATGAAAAACATCATTCACCTCACCTGGGTTGAGTGCAGCACAATGTGGATAAATTTCTTGCTGAAGGAAACTACGCCATGGCTGGGATTTGAACCCACAAATCTCTGTTTCAAAGTCCAGAGACTGGGCCACAACGCTCCACATAACATAATAATAACAATACTACTAATAAAATTTCTATAATGCCTTTTCAATATAGATATGAAGCACAATACATTGAGAGTAGTTACAATGAAAGAGTAAAATAATTGTCTTCTAATCCTAGATGATGATAGGTGTCAATGAAAAAGAAAAATAACAATAAACATGATTTCATGCATCTATGGCCAAATATCTTTAGTGTCACTTGGACTACAAATGAGACTTCACACATGAGATTCAGTAATGAAGCGACAATTACAATGGCAAGATTATATGAAATGAAACTAGAACATCAATGAACAAACACTGCCACTACTTAAAATTAGCAATAAGATGAAATATGCTTTTAAAATTACAAACCAAAGAGTAATGAAGCAGTGCATTACAAGAATTTCCAATACTTTTGAAATATCAACTAATCACTCGATCTATAAACTTCAAAACTGCACATCAGAAAGTAATATTAATTTTACATGATTTCCAAAATAATTCACCAAACTGCTGGAAAAACCAGTTAACAAGCAAATTTTCAGCAAACCATTCTGTATAGATTCTATCATTAAAATATGCATGTATTAGTGGACTGTACATGATATTTCAAACATTACGAAAATATATTTTACATTGCCTTGCCTTAACATATTTCTTTTCAACTGCTCGTTCATGTCAGAGAATAAATTGGCATTTGTAATATAATCTCTATACAATGAGGAAAAAAGATATCAGATTATGTACAATGCATGATTTATAAACATACAGACATGCATACGCCTACACACACACACACATACATATGTATATTTTGTTTAGAAAAGAAATATGAAATTGTGATATATACAGTTTAGACTGGATCAAAAGTTATAGAAAGACAATTAAGAAGGGCAAGCCCAAGATACCCTGCATCTTCAGAATTTCAACCTCTGAAAAATATTCAGAGCATTTGGATTTAGCTGTGTTATTACACAGTGCATCTCAAAATAGAAATATGATCTTTTGAAATGGCTACCAAACAATATCACTTTGGGGAAAAGGGTTTTAGAAAGTTATCTTAACTTTCAAATAACACCAAAATGATGGATAACTAAACATGCTCGTGTGAGGTGTGACCAAGGAGGTATCACCTCTAACGATATCTCCTTGGTGTGACACTGCCCACTTATACAAAGGGTATTGAAATTAGGCTGGGTAGAAACAGGTCTTCCATTTTTCCCCCCATTTTTTTTTTTAATTAATGTCCCATACGAATTGTGCTGTTGCGCAATTTGCAGAATTTAGATATTGCTTTTCTTGTTTGGTAATAAATTATTTAACTCTTTGGCTGCAGTGTCATAGCAATTGGATCACGTCAAGATGATTTTTTTTTTTACATTTGAGGGGAAATTACCTTGGACTTGCCCTGAAATGAAAACAATGTTTAATCAATCAATCTACATTTGATCTGTAGTGATCTACATGTACAATCTGAAGTTTGTCTTACTTTCATATCAAATGAAAACACATTATAACAAGAAGACAACTTTTAAAACAGATATCACATAAAAAAAGAATGTGGGTTGTAAAAATCACATACGGTAAGTTATTATTAACGATAAGAAAAAAGAATTTGAACTCTTAAGTATAAAACAGTTAATGATTAAAAAAAATTGTTTTAAATATTAAATATGCATAATATGTTGCATCACTTGGGAGCACAGAAATCAACTTTCATGGAGATGTTTAATAGGACACTACATATTTTTCTTGGGAATGTATTCAGTCCCCAAATCCTAAAAATATTCATATCTGTTATGGCAAATGATCATAACATAATCTGAATTCGACACATGAATAAAAATATGTGCCAAGCAAATCTGGAAGAAAGTGAGTAATTGCCAAGACATAAAAAAATAGAATTATGCGAGTATGACGAGCTTTACCTGGTTATTATAATAGACATACCTACATGTGCTAATCTGTTCAGTGATATTCAGTATTCTCTGATTTAATTCTTTCACAGCGTTTAGTTTAAATACACTACATCATGGCCCTTTCTTACAAAGAGTTACGATTATGGAAATCCACCAGTGTCATAATTTTTTTCTACAGGAAATTTGCACAAAGTCCTTTGTAAACAAAGAGAAGCACAGTAAATTTTCAAGACAGCAATAGATGCATGAACATACATCATAGTTAGGAAATATTTCGATTGAAAATGCATAACAGATGTTCACATCACTGGCCATCCATAGATGTTATTGATCGGATCAATCGCAACTCTTTGTAAGACGGGCTGATCTGTATCTATCATGGTGAGGGAAGAATCGTCATGATTTTGAAACCATTCTCTTAAAATTAAGGCTCAATGTGATTACTCGGATTTAACTTGACCCTTTCCTGCATTTGACTCTCCTGACATGTACAAGGATTGCTAAGTTACTTCTTCATCCATCTGATTTTGTTGTCGTCCACGAGAGGGAACCCATCTTTTCATAAGCATTTCCTGAACCTTGAATTGTGGGATGCATGCAGGAGATTCCAGGTCCTTTTGACGCAACTTGCTGGGCTTGATCACGAAGCAGAACATCAGCTCCTGTCATGGTAAAACAAAATCAAACAATTCAATTTGATTTATGTAACTCTTTAAAGATTACAAAAAAAGGAATTCAAAATGGCATGATTAATTCAAAGAACAAAAATGACTTTATTTGCACAATTGCCCCTTCCCTTTGGAATAAGCTACCATTTTACATTCATAATGCCAAGTCTGTGAATCAGTTCAAAACGCTACTCAAAACCTACCTGTTAGATACATGTAGATGATTCACAGTTGTGGGTCGGTCAATTGGAGGTGCACACCAACTTTTATTTTTGATTATTAGTATACTTGTATTAGCTTTGTCATTTTCCCCTGCCACATTTTTTTTCTTTCTTTCCTTTTAATCCCAAGTTCAAACCATAAACAGAACACAGTGCGCTTAGGCGCCTTATAAAAGTTAATTTTTTTTTTAGTATACTTGTGGAAACATGCATGACAAGTGTCAGTTGCATGGCGGATGTGTGGCACAGACAGGAAACACACAAAATAAAAATCTTCTCAGGTAAAAATTAAGAATATTAAAACAGAAAAGAATGTATGTGAAAGGCTCGTATGGTGAATCTTATTCATCTAAATCAACTTATTGCAATAGGATGAACATGACCTACATGTAAGACAGAATTTATTGTAAAATGCAGCATTTTCCTAAACGTAATTATTGCAGCTAGCTTTGTGTGGAGCAATATGGCCCGGTGGATTAGTCTTCGGACTTTGAAACAGAGGGTCGTGGGTTCAAATCCCAGCTATGGCATAATTTCCTTCAGCAAGAAATCCACATTGTGCTACACTCGACCCAGGTGAGGTAAATGGGTACCTGGCAGGAATTTATTTTTTGAAATGCCACCTCGCTGTAAAAGGCTGCGGGGCTTAAGCCAGGGTAATAATATCCGATTAAGCGCATAGGGACGCATTTGGCAGTGATATGCACTATACAGTGCGTATCAAAAAAAAAGTGTACACTTTGAAAAAGCCCTGGGAATGTAAGAATATTCAACTTGTGGGTATTTTTTTCACTTATAATCTTGGCTTTGGGTCTCATCTATCCAATGAGAGTAAAAGTTTTGACAGAATGTTACACTTGAGTGAGCACTGTCCATATTTGTAAAGCTTGCAGAAATCTGTTTCCGCAGAAATGCTTGTTTTCACGCTGTGTCAAGGGGAAAGGGCGAAATCGAACTTGCCCTGCGAAACATTTCTCATACATTTCCCTTGCACTTTTAGTCAATTAAAATGAAACAGATACATTAAAGCATTTTATAACAATTTCACCAACCACATTGAAATTTTAACATTCAGTATGAACAATTTTACCCTTTTTGTGCCAGCTGGATCTGAGGACATGACTGAATCTGAACAAAAGTTTATATGAGACGTCTCCAACACTTCTTCAGTAAGCTTTCATCATTTAAAGTGGGTTTACATTTCATTTTTCATTTAATACTTGTTTCTCCACACTTTTCCCAAGCTTGACAATGATTATCTTAATGAAAATTTCAATTGCAGACATTCTGTTGTCATGAGTTTTTGTGATTATGATTTCAATCCATTCTAGTATGACTATACTGTACGAAGAGGACTGTACTCAGATGAAGGAGAAAAGAAGAATCTCAAGCCAAAGCCATTTCATGTAAATCACAGCTCAGTGTAAAGCAAATAATGTCTCAATGGCCTCCGTGTGTGGGGGAGTGGGGTGGGGCACAATGCACTCTTTGAAGTGTTTTGGGCAAGGAAACAAGTTTTAAAAGGTAAAAAAATCTTCAATTCAATTTTACTAGTTAAATTCCATGTGATCTCCATGATTAAGGTCTACCTTTATTTGCATAACTATTTCAAAGTTCTGCGCAAATCATTTTTCACTTACTTTTCATAAGTAAGTGGTGCTCACTCAAGCGGAAATACTTTGACAGTTATATCGTTACTTGCTTAAATGGATCTGCACCAATGTTAAAATGTGGAAAAATCTTCTGAATATTACAAATGTGTAATTTTACAGGATTTTTATAAAGTGTAAACGTTTTTTGATACGCACTGTATAAGCATGTTGGTATTATCATTATTAGTACGACTGACCTTTGCAGCATTTTCAATGACACGGTCCCTGCCCATCAGGGAAGACCAGTTCATCTTATGGACACCATGCTGATCAATATCCTCTTCATTGACCATGAAGACATATACACAATAACTTGCATGGTAGAAAGGTGGACCCTTCTTGTACAGGACTGAAAAAAGGACAAAATTATTGTGAAGATATGGAATGATAACTTGTGATCAGTGTGAGTGGGGGGGGGCCTCTGAGCTCAATGATTCGCCCAATATTTTTGTCGCGCGACATTGCACAACATTTTGTAAATGCATGTCAGATGCAAAATTGTTCAAAAAACATTATACAAAGTCAATGCAAATTGTGCTTTTCAACCAAAAATAATAAATGTATGATTATTTTCATTTTGCTGGTCTAAATGGATTTATTTTTATATTGTTTATGGCCTAAAAAAGTCCCCAAAAAGTTCATTGAATAAACAATGAAAAAACAAAGAAATACATTTAATTGCAAAACACGATATATACATAAGACAATGATCTGATATCGCAATTTTTTCACGTAAATCTGCTGAGAAAACCACAAAAATTTTCTGCACCAAATATTAGAACATTTGGAGCTTTACTTATTTATTGAGGAAAAAGTAATTTTGCATACTAATTACAAATAAATTAGCATAATCAATTAGTAGCAATTCACATGAAAAAATTACAATACAATTTTGAAGATTATGTCCTAGACAACCTGCATGCCAATATTCAGCGCGATAGATGGGCGAGATCTCAAAGGGCCTGCGAAGGCATCCCCCCCCCCCTTGTACAATTTATGACAAATTTTCTGAACAAATTCCTGAATCATGACAAAAATTAAATCAGTGTAAATTCATGCATAGCAGATTATAGAGTCTTTTACTTAAACCCTGTTCAGTTGGATTAAGATAACAGGTACAGTAGGGTATATAACCTTTCTCAATCATACACAGCAAGACACATCAAAACCTACAAGAGACCACTATTAACAAAGAGCTATGAGTGATTGGACCAATATGAACTATCCATCCATCCCATAAATTCTTCATTAACTAAATGTACACAATTTGCCTTTGGAACCATAGGGGAGGCAACAGATACCAATACAATGACGCATGTAAAGGCGACCGCACACCTTACAATTGGTCTGCGACCCGAATTCAGAATAAAATGTAGTAGAATTTGAAGCCAATATTGAGACTTGGAATATCTTACTGTGTAATGTTTGAAATTATCGTACCAGTACCTATATGTTCAAATCTGTGACTATGCTATCATCTATGCTATCTTTCTTAGAATAAAAGCGAATTTAATATCTAGTTGTAATGAGGTCATAGCAGTCGTACGATTGGCTACGATTTGAAAATAATTTGGCCTTTACTCCAAAATAAAGGCTTGCAATCTTTCAAAACAGTTATATTGGTATTCTTTCAATTAATCAAATGAAATGATGTTCCATTCACAATTTCAGGAAATAAGCAAAATGCGATTTGTTCCAAAATCGGATCGGGAACAGTCGTGCGGTGGTGTGCGGTGGCCTTAATAGAGTAATGTACACCACCTTTAGACAATACTTGCAATGGATTCATGCTTTCTCAATATTGAAATAACTGGATTTCTATACCGGTAGTTGAAAAATCAACTCTTAGTAAAATTGGCTCACATGTTCTCATTCATTGATATTAAATGGCACAATATAATTTGATCATCACCTCATCTCACAGTCCTACTTGATAAGGTATATTACATGTATGTACTCACTGAAATCTGCTCCAAACTTCAGCCCCGTCTTAGGTACCCATCCCTTGCTTCTGAAGAAGTGATAAACGATATAGTTGGCCACAAAGCTGGGCTGGTGGCGACGGAACGTTCTCCACATCTCTGTTAGGTCCATTTGTTCCTTGAATATGGAACAGTCACAAAAATGAAAATTGATGAACATAACACACATGTACATTTAGAAAGACTCCATTCTATTTTATTTTAATTCCCTTTTTACGGCATGTCATTGGGTTTTGTTCTTATTCCTCTGTCCTATTCTGAATGATTATGGTAAATTCACCATTGTGTTAAAAGTAAAGACCATTATGACGATAAGTTGTTTTAATAATCAAAAGCAGAAAAATGAAAGCAAAATATGAGTGAAGGTTTGAAGAAAATTCATCAAAGAATAACTTTTGTGTATTATACGTCTCAGATGAACAGCTTCTCCAAATGTCATGTCATATAAATTCCCCAACGTGACATTTCCCCAAAAGTTTGAAGTGATTTTGTTTGTCCAGATCAGTGGATATATCATCAGACACATTAGTTCACTACCCCCTTTTATAGGGAAAAATATTTTTATAAGGAACAGTGTCATAACTTTCTTATTTTACATCCGATTTTGATGAAATTTTCAGTGTTATGCTTGTTGGATTATTCAAATCAACTTTTTGTTGGGATGGAGTTGTCCTTTAACTAGACTATCAAGAAGATGCATCTAATGGGCAATTCTATACATGTGGTGGGACAGTTTGACAATTTCTGGGGCCCGTTGCAAAAAGAGTTGCATTTTAAAGCAAGCCTAAAAATCAATCACAAGTCCCAAATGCGCACTGTTGATTGGTTGATTGCAACTCTTTCTGCAACGAGCCCCTGGTCTCTTAGTGGATTACTTGAGCAGTAGAAATTGTTTTGGTCAATAATAAAGTTAGTGGGTATTCATGTGAAAAACTGATTATCAAAAAATTTGTTTGATTATACATGTAAGTGAATTAAAGGTGAAAATGTTGTGTGTCGCAGAGGACTCAGAAAGGTCCAGTACGATACTCAACATTTTCACCTCTCATTCACCCATGGACAAGGTATTTCAGTTAGTTTTCATTTGTTTATATGACTACCCAGTAGTACTTCATGTACAAAACATATTGAAGTTCCTCTTTTTTTTGACAGTAGGTTGAAAAAATGTTGCGAAAATGGCCGATTTTTCTAGCATGGAATCGCCCTAATAATTGACGTAATTCATCTTCTCGCAAGATTCCTTTGTTCGATCATACCTGCAACTAGAATTTGCTTACAAGGACAGATATCTCTCCCGTCTCATAGCTGTTTCACATATTTGATGCTTTACAGAACAGGTACATTAATTCATGATTTGCAAATGACTGAATGCTTGGTCTAAAGATTGCCCACATAATTCAAGGTTGTTAGAAGCTTCAGATATAATTATGCTGAATATTTCAGAATACTTGAATAAATGTAAAAGGACTTAGGGAATGGTTTCATGAAAATGATCCTTACCTTATTAGTGTTTTTCAGGTTCAAACATCCAAGTCCATATGACAAGAAGAAGGCCTATAAATAAAACAAGTGAGTAAAAAAGGATGTAAAAAGATGAATTATTATTATTGTAAAAATTATAGTTATATTGTAACAAAAAAGTAGATAGAAAGAGGAAGATGGTGATGACAGTGATCATGAGCAGATGAGGAGGAGGAGTATAATGTGAATGATTAGTTGTTGCAAACTTAAACTACTTTCAAAGAATAAACACAATGATACTGTTGTATTCTTATTATTTACTCAATTTCAACATTGTCTCATTGAATGGTAAAAAAGATATTTACCCCTCCCCCCCAAAAAACATATATATATATATATATGTGTATTTTGAAGGAATAAATTTTCAGTTAAAAGGGGTATTCCAGGCTGATAAAAAATTAATTATTACAAAATAAATCATCATTACTAATTAAAAAGAGTAAAATTCACAGGGCAAAATGCTGAAAATTTCATCAAAATCTGATAAGAAATAGCAGTTATTGAATTTTAGCAAAATATTGTGAAAACAGTTTAGGCACGTCATCATAAATTTTCATTAGGTGGGCTGATGATGTCACATCCCCACTTTCCTTTTTCTTATGTTATTATATGAAATCATAATTTTTTTTCATACTTGTGTGAATGATATGTCTCCCTTACAATGAATAAGTTGCAACAATGAATGTCTAATGCACTAATTCAGTTGTCAATCCACTTTTTTTAGTTCTTCAAGAAATTTTTTTGAATAAACCTACTTTCATTAAACAAAACACAAAAGAACAAGTTGGGACATGACATCATAAATTTGCTTATTGATTGAATATTCATGAAGACGTGCCTAGAACCGTATCACTGGAATAATGCAAGTCTTAAAGATGCCATAACCTTGATATTCCTTGTCAGATATTGATCAACTTTTCAGAGTTTTGTTTGTCTGATTTTTCTTTTTCTGTTCAAATCATATTATTTTTAGCCTGGATTACTTCTGTAAGTGCAAAATTGTAGGAATCTAACATGAGATGTCAATGGTAAAAGTGCACATGATTTTTTGTTCTTGCTTTCTTACAACAATAAAGGCTACTTCTTTAACCAATTTATTTTTGAACAGAACTCTTATCTCTAAATCTTCTCGCTTAATAATAATCCGCTTTTATATAGTGCTTAATACATCGGAACGACGTGTCTAAAAGCTTTACAGATATATTACTACCCCGGTCATTGGATTCAATCAGTCATTCCCACACATATGTATGCACATCCTCCATTCCCTGGTGAGTATTCCATTCAATTGAGGTACTGGACAAGCTACAATGACTTTCACATCCGACAGAGTAACCCATTTAGGACCTAGGTCCATAGTGGCAAAGTGTGGATTAACACTTTGCCAAAGGACGTCAGACCGCGGTGGAAATCGAACACACAACCCTCTGTTTACAAGGCGAGAGTCAGAACCACTACACCATTGCTATTAGGTGAAAACCATTCTCCTTTGTGACATTGGCACAAAATGTTGACAAATTGTGAGACAGATTCTTACTAAAAGAGGTGATCTTTGCTGCAACTAGAGATTTCAGAATAAATACTCACCTCCTCATAGCTGAGTTGAAGATGTTCAAAGATAGGATATGGGTCCTTGTGCCTTACTGGACCTGTCTTGACTTCACGACTCTACAAAAACAAAAGATTATAACTTAACGCAAAATATCCAAGTTAAATAGGGTTAAGAGATTTTCTATTTACATGTAGGTGAAAAATTGTGAGTTTTCAAAATTTAATATCTTGAGTGTTCAGAAACTTGTTAACTTTTCTGCCATGCAACAAGATTGTTATATTTGGCTTATAAGCTGTAATGACACAAAGTTGGGCTCATTCAGTCTTTTAGTATGGGAATATACAGACAATAACATTGTTCCAGTCAAGAAGCTCAAACCATGCAGCATCTCCTTCAATGCCCAAACATTAGAGTTCTGTGCAGCCATGATGATTTAATGGCTGTAAATCAGAAAAGCTATGCAATGTACAAGGTCATGGCACAGTATCTGATCAATCTGCAGGTGCTGTGGCCGTGTAGATAAGTGTCTCTAGGCTATGAACCACAAGGCATGGGGATTTAAATCCCACTTCAGCACCTGCATCCATTGCCAAGGCACTTATCTTTATTTGCCACTCTCAACCCAGGTGCAGTAAATGGGTAAGTGGGAAGAAATCCCCTGAACAAGCACCTAGGGAGCCCACTAAAGCTGGGGTATTATACCATTATCATGTTAAAGTGATTGGTTAACATTGGTTTGACTTTTAAAAAATCTGAGCTAGGTCACACTTGTCACCTGTGTATGTGATATGTTACAAAAATGAAGCCCAGAAAAAATTGCTTTCGAAAATAATTATTTAGTGCTTCAAAAATTGAAATATAAAGTGACCGGAAACACCATCTTAATTTCATCCCATACACTTATGTGTAGTATTTAGGCGTCTATAAGACACCTATTTACAAAATCGGGGTTTGCCTTGCAGTTTTAGCTTTTCATTCTAAATAATGGTTGTTTTCAGTGTTTAGTAGTTCTAATACATGCACTTGTACACATGTTTCATCTTGGTTTGAGAATTTTTTAAATCGGCTGCTCACAAAGTTAAACAATACCTTTAAGCAGGGCCAGCTGGAAGAAAAGTCTTTAACAAGTGAAGTTGCTAACCTGGCTAAAAATGACGCTATTATTACAATTTTCAGTTATTTTTGTTGTTGTTGCTATTGATATTATAGTTATTATTATAATTACTAGTTATCATTATAATTATTACATATTATCATTATCATTGTTAGGGACCCTACAACAGCAACAGAGAAGAAACTCAACCAGAAGCTACTCGCTCTCCATAAAGTTACATCATACTTCAAAAGTTGTACTTCAATCTAATAGATCATCTTCTTCCACTTGCCTGATCTTCTTTGGTCAGCCTAAAATCCACTTTGACCAATCATTTTAACCAGGGTGTGGATGAAAAGAGGGGGCGATACGGTCCGACTCATCTTACAATTAGAGCTATGGTTTAGAATCCTGTGCATGATTTGTTTTCTTTCAGCAAGAAATTTATCCATATCATGCTGCCTTCTGGCTCAACCCAGGTGAGTTGTATGGATACGCGGCAGGATTAATTCCCAGAATGCACAAAGCACTTGAAACAACCGGAGCCAAAATGGGGTAATAAACAAATGGGCAACTAGCTAAACAGCACTTTATATACATGAAATTTCATGAAATAATGGCATACCTTTTTGTGAGCATCCTTTCCCTTGATACTAAGAATGTTATTGCTCTCTGTCTGGCTTGTGGTGGCATCATCAAACTCCACTGGTGTGGGTACAGCAACAAAGGAACCATTGATATTGCTAAGATCGGATTCAGAATCTCTTCCTGGAGCTACAGGGAACTCTATACAAGAAAAAAAGAAAGAAATGGGGTAGTGGTTACTAAAGGGAATATCCACCTGTAATGACCGCACAGACATGCTGTTAGTGGAACTATCAAGATACTAACAAATCAGCCACTAACACCATGAGCAGAATTACCACACAGAAAGCGCTGTTAGATGCATTTGCTATAGTTGTCAATAACACTTAACATCTAGCAGATGTTTAATTACCAATCTTTAATAGTAACAAAATACTGAAAATTGTCTACTTTTGGTGATTATGTCAAAATTTACTACCTAGAGTATGATTTATCAGTTTCTGACCAAGATCTCTGTAAGCCAAGTTAAAAAAGTGTGTTGCTAATGCTATATGTTTAAGGTAAGCCCAATTCTTTTTATAAGGGTGCACTCTTTGTGGGAAGAACAATTTTTATGCTTATATTACACATGATCTATTCAATAATTACTAGCTGATAGTTTGATTATAGACTTGCCACAAAGATTCTCTGTTTCATGAGAAGACCACGTTTTTGTCAAACCGTGAACATTTTTTTTTCAACTAACAGAAGAAAGATTGATCATAATAAGCTTGAAAATGTTTGATAGCTAACTAGATAAGGTTTCGGTTGCTTGGCTTGAGTTCCAAAGTTTTTAAATTCATTTCTTGTCAAAGATTATCATTTTACTCACGCTGTACTTTGCAGTTCATTTCAACACCTTACCTAATGACTTGTTCACCTTGTCTTGCTTGAAAGATTCCATGCCATCATTATTTAATCGTCTTAAATTTTCTTTATCATCTTCCTCTGGATGGTATTTAGGGTTACTGACGCTAAAGTCTCTTTTCATTCTTTCACTTAACAACTGTTCATCAGAATAAGATGCTTCCTGAGGGTTCCTTGAAGTTGATGGCTCTACACCCTCACTCTGCTCCTCAGTTGGGTCATAGCTATCATCAAAACCTTGATCATTAGTAGAGTTCTTGTTATCCTGCTCCTTGGTTTTAGAGACTAGGGCTTGGTCTCCTTCATTCATATCCCAATCTCTAGGGTCACTGGTCCATTCCTCACTCAAAGATGGGTGGCCACTTGATCTCTTCCTCTCATCCTCAATGGAGGTCTGATCCAATCCAAGTGCTGAAAGACCAGTGTAGGATCCACTTGTTGTTGCTCTATCAACACCTCCATCCTGCCCATCATTGCAAAGAGTATCTGACTCTGCAATTTGAGAAGGGCCAATTTCATCTTGCCTTTGGCAAGACTGGGAGTGGGACTGGCCTCTATCAACATCCTGACCTTGATTCCAATCAGCAGGATCTGTCCTCCAAGACGAAGAGGACCAGGCACTTGTTTCAATCCTGGAGCTGTCAAAGAGTTCTTTACTGTCCTCTTCCCCATGTCCTTTATCTTCTACCCTCCCCACTTCCTTGTGCTCAGCCCAGTCTGCATCTTTTGTGTCCCAGACCAACCCAGATTGCCCCAACGATAACATCTTCTCACTAAGGTCATGTTCAATACTTTGATCAGTTGAGTATGGAAGGCAAGATGAAGTTGGTTCACTACAGCCAATGGTGTGCTTCACACCAGCAACCTCAGATTGGAAGACAAACTTATTCCCTACAGAGTCATCCGTACCAAGATGATGATCATTAACAGAAAGATACGAAACCTGCGCATCTTGTCTACTCTCCATATTTCCACCAAAAGGGCTCTTTGGTGATCTAATCCGACCACTACCTTCCACATACTCAGGCTTAGGCCTATTACTAGAGGGAAGCTTTATTGGGCTTTGCAGCATAGGTTCAGTCTTTGCCTGGTGGGTAGAAGATACAAAGAGATTTTCTGAGGACATTGTTTGACTGCTGTCCCTTCCAGACTGGCAAGATACCACCAACCTGCACTCATTCTCCGGAACCAACCTCCATTCCGGCCGCTCCTTCTTACAATCAGTTGTCATAATCCCTGCGCGCTGGTTGCGCTCAGAGACTGTTGCACGCTTAACTC
The DNA here is from genome assembly GCF_018143015.1 of Lytechinus variegatus. NCBI lineage: Eukaryota > Metazoa > Echinodermata > Echinoidea > Temnopleuroida > Toxopneustidae > Lytechinus > Lytechinus variegatus. The sequence continues at coordinate 63,250,671 of NC_054740.1, forward strand.
GTTTTGAAGACCCACTGGCTATCTTATAGGGTGGACTGTGCATGGAATCCTCAGTGGTCGTAGTATTCTTTAATCCCAGTGTCTCTTCATTATTGCGATGCCTTCGCTGCAATAAAAGTTGCTTCTGCCACGAAAGATGTCTCTCATACCTGGAAAATATAAATAATGTCAGGTTCATTTTAATGATTTCCATTCATTCTCCTCAGAAGTACTAATTAAAAATTGAAGAGCCTAGAAAACTCTTATTTGCAAATCATGCAAAATACATGCTACCAGATAATGGACTAAAAGGAGTTTTTCCTGATTACTTCATTTCAATAGCGAGTAATGAAAATGTAATACAGGACAGTATATATTTTTCAAGTCATATAAAGGTGTATGTATTGTGTACAAGGTAACACCAAATTCCTTGCCCATTTACAACTATCCCATATAGGACAATATACATATGTGATAATAAATTAAATTAAAATTATCTGTATGTTGCTGATCACAAAAAAGTCTCCAATAATGATAATAATACATAACAAGAACAACATCAACAATGATAGTGGTAAGAAAAATTATAATAAAATCAAAGGCGTACGGTGATAATAATAATCATAATTGGTTGGCCATAAAGGATCGCATAGTTTTCAAAATTCTACTTCTGGTATATCATATTATCAACATTATCAATAGATCCACACACCGATTACATGCATGTATTCTGCATTCTGCAAGTCCCTAATACGCCATTACCAACTAGTAAGCACCCTGCGATCATCCCAACCAAGTCATATTCCACCATCCAAAAAATTCTGGGACGATTGAGCCTTTGCTAATACCAGAGTTGCAATCGATTGCAACTCTAAAAATCATGCGCAACTTCATTTTCAACCAATCAACAGCGCGCATTTGCGACTTGCGATTGATTTTTGGGCTTGCGTTTAAACGCAACTCTTTCTGCAACGGGCCCCAGACCTGTGAAATTCACAACTACAGGAGCTGTAGAACTCATACTCTGCAACATCCTTTAGAGGCGACCCACACATTTTCTTAGTTATGATGACATTTTCAAAAACTTAACCTTCGGTTAAGATTTGGTGTTGACGACGATGCAGTCGTCGGAAAAGCGGTGCCTATAGTCTCGTTCTGCTATGCAGGCGAGACAAATGATTTTAATAAAATTGTATTGAAGTCCTGATCCATGAATGGACTCAAAATCAGCACAAGAAATCTTAAATTTATTTGTTTGAAAAGTGCCAGTACAGCAAATTAAAAACAAGAGTTTTGTGAGAGTGCAGTGAATTAGTTTGAAAAATAACACGAGTAGTGCTATTTTAAAGTTTTAGAAGCAATTAATTACTTGAGGGATTCCAAAATCAAATTTTGTAAAAGGACGTTAAAATAAGCTCAGGGAATTTAGCACTTAAAATCAGCACATTTCATCACTGATATTTAATCAAATTTCTTTTTCAAGATGGCAAAGGCTATATGTTATTTTACAACATAAACCTCTTTATTTTTTCTCCAAAACAAATGTTTTTTAGTCTGATTTTTAAAAATGTACATAAACAATGTATGGCTAGAAGTTGCAAAAGAAAACAGTAAACAGAATTCTAATTTGATGGAAAAAGAGTTGAAATTGATATACATGTATGTGTTTCCAATTTTTAAAAATATTCACTAGTTGTTAGGTTTATAATCCAACCAAAATTTTAGAATAAATAAAACACCAATAACGCAACAAAAACAAAGACATTTTGAAAATTTGGGCAGTAACAGTTTCATGGCAAATGAAAAAAAATTAAAATCAGAAACAAACTTTCAGAATGAGATTTCTGGAATTAACAAGTGGAATGCCTCTGGCCTTCTCACCTGCATCACGCGATTCAATATAGCAGCAGTGCTGACTTTGAAAACTACTCTAACTCGCACAACATGTTCAGTGATACATGGTTACTCTTATGTCCACTTTTTATGAACTAGACCAATAAACTTACAGAGATATGATGGTTATTCAACAAAAAACCCCATCACGGCCAAAGTTCATTGATCTTACATGACCTTTGACCTTGATCATGTGACCTGAAACTCGCACAGGATGTTCAGTGATACTTGATTACTCTTATGTACAAGTTTCATGAATCAGATCCATAAACTTTCAAAGTTATGATGGTAATTCAACAGATACACCCAATTCGGCCAAAGTTCATTGACCTTTGACCTTGGTCATGTGACTTGAAATGCGCACAGGATGTTCAGTGATACTTGATTACTCTAATGTCCAAGTTTAACGAACTAGACCAATAAACTTTGAAAGTTATGATGGGAATTCAACAGATACCCCCAATTCGGCCAAAGTTCATTGACCCTAAATGACCTTTGACCTTGGTCATGTGACGTGAAACTCATGCAGGATATTCAGTGATACTTGATTAACCTTATGTCCAAGTTTCATGAACTAGGTCCATATATTTTCTAAGTTATGATGACATTTCAAAAACTTAACCTCAGGTTAAGATTTTGATGTTGATTCCTCCAACATGGTCTAAGTTCATTGACCCTAAATGACCTTTGACCTTAGTCATGTGACATGAAACTCTAAGAGGATGTTCAGTAATACTTGATTAACCTTATGGCCAAGTTTCATTAACTAGGTCCATATACTTTCTAAGTTATGATGTAATTTCAAAAACTTAACCTCAGGTTAAGATTTGATGATGACGCCGCCGCCTCCGCCACCGTCGGAAAAGCGGCGCCTCACTCTCACTCTGCTATGCAGGTGAGAACGGGCAAGTACCAGAAAATAAACTTACTTGTGTTGGCGTACTTGTTGAAATCTTTGCTGTTGAAATCTCCGCTCTTTGGGTGGTACTATAATGAATCATAATAAACAAAAAAATAACATTGCTCACATTAATTTACAAGTGTAAATGATGTGAATAACAAAGACAACCAGATGTAAAAACTGTAGTAAATCTTTTACATTGATATTTGCAAAATTTCAACACTAATTATGAGGAGCTCTCTCCATTTATAAATATTACGGAAAATGTAGTTTGCATTTGTTATTATAACAAGTCTTTATGCAACAGCAATTGTTATCGTTTTCAACTACTTACAGTTTCTCCTATGGGATCCTTGAAAAGATGAGGCAAAGAATTGATGTTCAGGTTTACTTCTTGATAGAATTCCTTTTCCAAAGAAACCCTGTATGAAAGACAATCACAACTTATTATATCAGGCAGGGAATTTTTTTATCTACCTTTCGTGGGCTCTTTTTAAATGCTGCTTTTTTGTATTTTGAGGAATACCTGTCCACTTATTAATGAATTATTACTTAGGCATTTCCAGGGCGAATTCGCCTGCCGCCCCGTGTATTCTTTTTCACTGATAACTGGCAAAGCTTTTAAAGCACAATCTACAGCAAATTTCAACCAAACTTTGGTGACAATATATACCAAATATGCAAACAATCTTGAGATGTTGAAATTTAGATACATAATAATTAGTAAATATATCAGTGTGAATAGAAATCAGAAATAGAAACCATCCAACAGGTTGAGTGCCTCTGGCAGTCTCACCTGCATTACGAGTTTCAATATACATGTAGCAGCAGTGCTGACTTTGAAAACGACTATGGAATAATCATTCACAAAAGAAAACACTTACATGATGATAAAATTCATTGACCCCAAATGACATTTGACCTGGTCACCTGGATCATGTGACATAAGACTTGTACAAGATGATCAGTGATACTTAGTTACCCCTGTGTCCACACTTCATGAATCATAACCCTAAAATTTCAAAGTTATGATGGCAATTCAACAAGAACCCTGAATATTGTCAAAGTTCACTGACCTTCAATGACCTGAAACTCATGCAGAATGTTCATTGCACTTGATGACTCTTATGTCCAATTTTCATGAAAAAAATGCACAGTATACTTTCTAAGTTTTAACAATTCAAAAAAATTGACCTTCCATGACCTGACAACTGACAAGTTGTCTTTCTCCAACAGTTACCATAGCAACAGTCAGAGGCCAGTGCTTCTTAGCCAATCGAAACCAAGGATTTCACTGAAAAAGTCAGCACTGACCATTTAGTCAATGCTGACAACTTTGATGAAACACCCACCAGATAATACATATGGTTGCCTGTAGTACCTGAAGAAGTTTGTCTACTAGTTTCATCTTTTGCTAGTTTAATGTGAATATTTATAAAGTTATTCTTACCATCTTACTCAAAAACACAATGTCTCCCTCTTTTTGAACAATGACATCATTCTCAATCATCTGGGCGTGGTAGAAAAACCATTGGCGGTTGGCGGCCGGCTTTTGAGTGATCGTCTCTATCGGGACAGGAAATGGAGCTTCTTCTGGTTGATGAATGCATCGCTTCCTACGAGGTTTGGTGAGTGTCATTGATGGCATGATTAAGACATCTTGTTACTTGAGAATGGGTAAGTAAACAACAAAAAAGATACAGTATTTCAGACTTCCACTGGAGTTATCAAGTTATAGTTCACCTGCACTTGGACGGTTGGACCTGGTGAACATTTTTGTCAGAAAATGGAGAAAAATATTTTCAAGCATTATTACCCAAAAAACCTTACAGTATACAAATGATGCGTTCACGTGAGTTCTTTATGCGATCTAATCTTACTCGAGATGAGACTTTGTTCTATCCATTGCATGAAGCTGTTACACTGAGTGCAATGGGTTGAACACAGCCTCAACAAGAGTAGATAGGTTGCAAAATGAAAAAACACTTAACATCATTTGGTTTATACCACTCTTAGAGTTCATGATATTTGACAAAACAGAAGGATATAATAACAAGCACATGGAATCAAAGTACATTTGCAGCAGCTCATTTTCTCTGATAACATCCTTATTTTCCCCATGTACAGATGTATGAGAGCAATCAGCCGTTTCTTGTACTGACATGCTTCAAATGATTCATCTCACCCCCCCCCCCCTCTTTCTCTCTCTCTCTCTAATGTCATAATGATCACACTCAAAAGCCAGATTTGCAACAGCTTTTCACTCCTCTATCTCAACCCAAATAACAAAAACTTTGCTAAATTTAATAGTTGGAGATAAAATATACCTTTGTCTACATGATTCGCATAAAAAAATTCTTAATTGGAAAAGGTTCTCCTCGCCAACGTGTTCTTTTCTTCAATCCAGCTCTAGAAAACCATAAAAATATTTTGAGCATTGAGTTAATAACTTTTACTGCGCATTCATGATACAAAGATTATTCTATAAATTCACATTCAAGTATCCAAAATAATTTCAACACGAATATGGCTTTAAAAAAGCCTTGATTTTGAAAGACACATAACGTTGTATGGCTTCCCGAAAGCTTTTTTGCATTGGACCTATTTTCATTCCTGTGATCCTTTGCAGTGACAAATGCTATTGCCATAAAGTCAATTGCCTTTTGGCCAAGGACTTTTTTCCAACCAAGAAAATATACATTGTAGATCTAGAACTCGATAGATCTTTCAGATGGATCTTTCTTTGTGATATTTGGCACCTTTTACTCATAATAATATACAGTAAGGAACATTATCAACATGATCAATAGGCCCATTTCGGGTACACGTGTACATGTCCGGTCAAATCAGTGCATGTGTACTGAATTCCATGACCGTGTACACGGTACATGTATCTGTATAAAACTTGCATGGGAGTTGTCAACAAGTGAAGAATTATTCAATTGAACAAAATTCTATACCACGCTCACAGCCTCACCTTAATTCTAAGTTCCCAGATGATGCACAAGTTTTAATCACTAAATTCCCCTTTCATAACCATCCTTGAAGTTCTGTATTTGCGCAAGAAGCCACTCCCATTTTTTTAATGAATGAAATGTGTCTTGGGCTGGCCTAGGACAAAATAAAGATGCAGTAACTTTATGCTTGATAAAACGATGAGCTTTTTTCTGAGCCTTCATAGTACTTAACTACTAATTTCCCTAAAATGAAACGTATTGTGTAATTATGATGCCTACTCGCCATTAATTTGAAGTTTATGTTGATCCTAGTTCAAGTCTCACTCGTATGTTAGTGCTGAGATAATTCATGCACGATAAATTCATGAATGGAATTTATCGTCATTAATCGCACATGCGCATTGTGCTTTAATCAAACCTGATCAAAGTTGATCTGAAAGGAAAATCATGACGCGATCAATGTAAAATAAATCTCGCTTTTATTAACAATATTTCTTATTATGTCCATAGGACATTATTTGGTGTCTATCTATGACAGATCACCTCTCAATTTCATCAGAATTTTCTTTATTTATTTTTCGCACCTATGATTTTCGCCAACTTTTCTCCAAATTGGCTGTTTCAATTTCGCTGAATCTTTCATCATATATTCTATCACAGAGACGCCATCAAAGGTCATCAAAGGTCACGACGCGCGCGTCAAAGCTAAAAAAAATTCTCAAAATGACCTTTAAAAAATTTGGGTACGTTTCAGAAAGTTTCAGGTCATTTTAAGCATTTTTGGCACGCGCAAAAAAAATCAAAAATCAATTTTGGGCATTTCATTTGATGGCCTCAAAATGCAGTCTTTCTCATCAAAATATCTAAATTAATTGTGTGCAAAGTGAATAGGAGCGCAGACATGGGATACCATTTTTGTGTTTCAATTTGAAAATGACTGCCCGAGGTTTTTCTCCAAGAAAATCCTAGCCCCTACAGGCTATAGCCTATATTATACAGGCCTAGGTCCTAGGCCTATTTCTTTCTAATTTTCATGAGATATCTGGTAAACTTACTCACCTGGAAACTTGGCTGCAGCTTTCTGCATTTTTCCAGTAACACTAACAGTTACATCCGGTAATAATTAAGGTAAAGGGAACATTAAGGCCAAGTAAAAAAAGAAAGTACTAGTAGTTGATCGTCCTCACGTGCATCTATTTTGGCCGCCGCATGGAAATTTTTGATATTTACTATTTTCAAAAATTGGCTAAAAAAAAAAATTGTGATGTTCCTTTTTTGATGTTCCCTTTTTCATTGCAGCATCAATTTTCTTGTTATTTACTATTTTTATGGCTGCTGAATAGCAAAAAAAGGACAAACTTGGCGAGCGATTTGCTCTCATGTGCTTTGGGATCTCTCTCGCAACTTCAAAAATAATTGCAAAGTCCGATATCGCCGTAACTGCAAGAAAGAAAAAAATTCTGATTTGGTTTTCTATTGGAATTTTGAAGATACCATCATAAATTAGCGAGAAAATAAAGTTTGCAAACTCGGGGAAGATCACGGATTTCTTTATTTTTAGTGCATTTTCGGGGACCCCACTTCCTGAATCTGAACTAATCTGTTGCGTGCTTTGGAAATATGGCACAGAAAAATCAATTTTAATGACGTAAATTTGTATTTCAGTGGGTTTTTTGGTGAGTGATGATAGCACCTGTACTTTGATGTGTGTTACGGTGATTGACTGTGCTTGTTGTGACTCTAAATGCATGACTTGTGTGCTGGGAGGATGTTATTGACTGTGCTGGCGCAACAGTAGGAGGCTGCACTCTACAAGCTCCGCTTTTTAGCAGCCTCCTCCATTTCCAACCTGATTTGTAATAATCTTGAATATAATTTTCTGTACAGGAATATTTGAAATATGTTTTGTTATATATGTCAACATGTACAGAAGAAACTGTAATTGTTGAAAATGGAAATAAACGAATGAAAAAAAAACTAGGCCCGTTTTGAAAGTCCATTTTTGATGCACGTGTACACGGCGTGTTTTTCGGTCGTGTACACGTGTACACGTTGTAAACACTGCGAGAGCGAGTTCTGTTTTCATGTCGACAAGGACCCGCATCAATATGTCATAAAAAGGGGTCTATATAGCCTAAGTCACGGTTTTAAAGCTTACCTGAGAAGTTTGAAGTATCAATCCACAAAAATTGGTGCAAATTAAAAGTTTACTCGGCTTAGCAGCGCATTAAATTAATAAAGAATGCAAAAGAAAATCAGTGCAGGGCCCTAGCTAGCGCCGACGTTCATTGGATGCGCATTTTGTATACTGTACCGTACATGCATGCACAGATCGCTGCAGAATAAGTGTAACTGAAGTTATCGATTAATTTTCATTATTATGTTGCCAATTTGAAGAGCGTTTGTTTGTAGGCTTGTGTGCGAGCGTATAACACGTAAGTTGTAGCGATGATCGCTATCGCAATTGGTGATTCTCAAATTGACCCCGCAATGCTTTCGAGCTTTTGAGACCGGAGCAGACCCATTTCGTGGTACAAAAACGTGAGTCTCCAGAAAGAATGTGGATTAAATTGGCGATTTTGGAAGTGAACTCACTCTGGATTAATTGAAATATGTTGACATATTAGTAATTAAAACATGTGCAGTGTCTGAGAACTAAGATTTAATGTGAGGCTGTGAGCTTGTTTATGCAGATGCTACCGTGTACACGGTGATGGAATTTAGTACACGCGCACTGACTTGACCGTGCGTGTACACGTGTACCCGAAACGGGCCTAAAAAAAACATGTGAATTTGTGAAATGATTTGAATTTTCTGGCGAGTTTTCAAACGTCAGCAGGCAGTGCACTGAATATTTTTTTTAAAAAATAATTTCAAGTGGGTTATTCTTTATTAAGATTGAAAATCATTAATGGGATTCCAAGAAGTGCCAATTCTGTTCAAATTTGATAAATTTTATTCTTCCTTGAGCTATTCAATTTGATGGAAAATTGTAAAAATTAGTAAATAGATCTAACACTTGCAGTTACAAACATGAAATAATAAACATTATGTGAACAATTAATTCAATCATCATTTAACATTTGATACCAATTAAAAATGAATAAAAATTGAACAGTATTCAACAACATGTAGGCTAAATGAATATATACAAGCAGCTTGAAAACTGTGATGCAAAACCATGCCCAGAGCTAAAAAAGTGATTGGCTCTAGAAAACTAAACGTGGCTCCATGGTAATAAAAATGACCCCACCCCCATTCATTTTTTACCTTTACAATATATAGAATAATGTTTAAATCATTCACTTGACATGAACGTTTTGTTTTACAATACAGTACTGATATACATCAGTATAAATACATCAATAGATTTTTATCGCATAATACATTTTCCATAGATTTCCAATCAATTGTATATGTATATATATTATGCATATACATTTCTACTCATTTATCATTAATATTGAGCATGCATCGATCACATACTTCGAGCTTGACATGGCCTGACAACCATTTGAATAAAAAATAGCAAAAAAAATAGTAAATAGTAAGGACCTCCCTCATCTGTTGTCAAAAAACGAGCCGAGAAAATGCCTCCTTGTTTTTAAAAAAAAATAGTAAGATAGCAAATAGTAAGGACCTCCCTCATCACCGCTCTTAAAAAACCCGGACGATCAATTACTTTCTTTTTTTACTTGGCCTAACATATATTTAAGTTAGTAGATTTTGTGAACTTTAGTTATCAGGTTATACTAGGCCTAGTCTATTTGAGTCAAAAGTTGAAGAATAGGCCTAACCTATTTTTTTCGTCTGTGGCTGAGTGAAAAGATTTCCTGAGAAAAAAACAAATTCATGTTTACTCAGCTCAGTTCGACTAAAACTCATTAGGTTTTATAGGTGCCAGACATGGGGGCCCCCTTCGTATATATGGTACATGTATTCAGCGATTTAGCTCATGAGCAATTCGGATCCAGGCATCACGGAAACGTGATATCTAGCATTCACTTGCGTACATAAGCAATCGCACTACTTGTACAAGAGGATTCTTGGAGAAGAGTAACGTCAAGAGCATCACCCCGTGCGTGTCCTCCGGAGAACGAGCCCAGAATACTAAATTTCTTTAAAAAACTAAGGAGTAAAAAGTTCACTTTGTTTTATACCTACCGAATGATAATGTCAATGAAAAAGGATGTCAGACTCTGATCTGTTCACCGTTTTGTACCAGTCCATCGCATATGTATCACTTAATTTAGATGTACCAGCGTGTATGCATATGCCGTGCGCAGGCCAGGCTATAGCTATAGCCAGGTACAGGTAGGTCGATCCAAATCCCGGGGGGCCGGGGGGGGGGGGGGCACTTCCATTGACGAGTGGATACCATGCGCGACCAAAAAACACGTAAAAGGATGTCTTTTTCACGATAGGGCACGTTACGTACGTAACGTGATAAGGGTGTCAAAAACACAAAAATAGTGAAAAAAGGGTATCTATAATTTCGCTAGGAAAATTACGTGTTTAGGGTCGAATTTTCGGGGATGATAAAACAAAATTAAAATGTTTTATAAAGGATGTCCTTTTATAATTGCCCCAACACTTCGTGTTTAGAGTCCGATTTGCGCGAGGTGTAGAAGGTGGGGCACAGAAATACAATGAGGTGGGGTCGTACTAAACCAAATAAAGTAAAGCCGTTGACCGAAGGACCCGTAACAATAAAACATTCCTGTACTTGTTTAGGGGTTCATTTTAGGGAATATATATGCCAATTAAGAGTATCGTTTTGTTTCTAATACTTGTTAAGGGTAGGGTTTCACACATGGAAATTACGTGTTTACGGGTGTTTTTCGAGACCCCATGGTCGCGCATGGTATCCACTTGTGAATGGAAGTGCCCCCCCCCCCGGGTCCAAATCCCCAAAGTGGACCCTAAATCCCAAAATTTTTGAAATCACAATATTTTCTGAAAAAGCGAGGACATTTATTGCCCAAAACTAAAGTTAGTTTTATATATATGTATATACCACTGGATTGCACATATATTTGTTTTGTGAGAAATAAGCGAAAATTAAAATGTCATAACTCTCTTATTTTACATCTGATTCTGATGAAATTATCAGCGTTACGCTTGGTTGATTTTTCTCTATTGATTCAAATCAATATTTTCCTGGGATGGACATTTTCTGGTGGGGTTCACCAACTTTTGAGCACCACTGTTTAGGGTTTCTTCTTCCAGGCTGGTACAGTCCACCACTGGCGTATTATCGTACCTTGTGCTTGTCAAGTGTTGTGTACAGTGCAAGTAAAAAATTTCTACAATGGACTCTATGTGCAGCTAAAAAAACAGACTGAAGCTTAACGAAGCTTGACACACTGCACCTCCAGCTTGAAAGGCTCCAATGAAGTGCAGTTGACAGCTACAGGTGGTAATGAATTCCACAGCCTGATAGCTTTAACAGCATATTGTAAGGAACTTTGATCAGGGAAGGTTTAATTGGATATTGCAAGGAAATTTTAACAGGAATTGTAAGATTTACAATGTATTGCAAGGATTAAAGAAAAGTTTTAATGCCAATGGGATTTTTTTTTCATTCAAATAATTTTTTTTGTTGGTATTGACTTCCCCCTTTAAGTATTGTTACATTATATTTGGTTAGTGTTGAGAAAAGAATTTTTAGAAAAAGAATTCTTACCGTCCTTGAAAAACTGTCAAGTCCTGACTTTTTTCTAGGCATGAAAATGAGGCCTAGAATTGCAAAAAAAAAAAGAGTGTGAAGTTCCGGTATTTCCGAATGACCCCCCCCCCCCCCCTTGTACCAGATTGAATGATATACTTTAAACCAAAATGGTCAAATTTGTCCATTACCTTTTCCTTTTAAAGTCTGTGGAGTCCAGGAATTGAATAGTCATAGATTTCTTCACTTTTTTTTGCTCAGAAAGTGCAAGAACCTTGATTGAAGCCTTGCATTTTTTATATGAAAATAAAACAAATATGTGTATTTTCAAGGAAAATGGTGTAAAATTATGAAAACTAAAATGCCTCCCACCCCCTACACACACACACCCTCACACATCCCAACCAACCATTGAAATGAAAACAAAGAATAAGACAGAAAATACTTCAGATTACAACTTGGATAATTGATCATTTTTCAATGTTGCCTTGGCAAATTCTCTTTCAAATTTTATTATTTGATATTTTCTCACAACAATGCTCATATCACAGACAATCAAAGTGTTTAAAAGAGTAAGATTTAGTTTAATTTCAAATACCCTTACCACAATAGAAAGGGAACATACAACAATTATTTCATGAATAAAAACAGTTCATTCCATAACAAAGAAAACTATGAATGAAATTTTGAACTAACATTGCATGAAGATGAGGAAGATATGATATGTATTAGCTGATCAATTCATATGCCTTTTTTTCATACGAGAGGTGATGAAAGCAATTTTGCGTATATGCATGATGGAAGAAGAACCATAGAATCAATTCTTGCTAAAGCCATATGTTGTCCTTTATATTTTAATGGTATTTTCATAAATCCAAGTTACTTGTCTAAAGTAAGCATGTAATGCACAATTTGTCCAATTTTCCCCCGGATTGTAGATTAATTTCAAATACTCATGCTTTATGAGTAAAAGGAATAAAATTTTGCCATTTTAAGACAATACAATTTCACTGAACTTTCTAAAGACAAGTGCCTTGTATATTCACCTTTTTTTCTTTGATGATACAAGCTTGACACTCCTGTTTAAAGTTCACGTTAATTCACTACAAACCTTTTCGGTGGGGGGGTCACAAAAAGTTGAGTCTGACTTAAAGTCATACTTAGTGTCAATGTGCCCAAAATTTACACACAATCCCCTAGATTAATACATAGTACAATGCATTCTATAGGCATGACCTGACTGACCAATGCAGAGATGCATCACAAGTAACTGAAGAGAATTTAAGTGTGATTTTAAGTCAAACTTATATCTTTCTGAAACCCCTCCCTGGTGATTCAATTGGAGACAGCATACTGTCGAGGGTTGCTTCTATTTATTCGTACAAATATTCAGGTCACTAAATAATAATTATAAATCTCGATACATATTCAACACTGAAATAGCGATATAAGTCATAAAGCATCTACATGAAACATCCCGTACACAACCTACTGAAAGAAGAGCTTTTTTTTCATACAAGCAGATGTGATGCATCCCATACCTCAAAGTGCAAAAATTAAGTCAAAATTATCACAATTCAATGGAATGTACAAAAATATGTATATATACTTGCAATATATATAAAGACCAAGGAATAGTACTCCAAAAAATGAACATATTCAATTATCCTTTTGCATATAAACTCTTTTCTACATTATAAAAAGCATTGCAGTGGAGAAACATATATTTAACTCTCATAGATGAACACAAATTTGCACATAATTGAACAACAAATCATACATCCATTTGCACAAAATCAATAACATTTTTGTTAAAAGAAGCATTATATAGATATTCTAAACGAGCTAGACTCTGCAATATAAGGTGGGGAGGAAGGCTTCAGATTAAAAAGATTTTTTGGGGGGAAAGCTTTGGTATTTTCAAGTTATTATTAGAGGAGCTTTTAATGATTTTCACAGAGTAAGTTTCCCTAAGCCAATCAGAAGCAAGGATTCATTTTAGCTTGTAACACTTGTTGGTGAAAATCACACAAAACATTTCAGTTTTAAAACACTCCCCATTTTTTAGACAGGTGTTAACTGCCTATTGTCTCTCAGCAAACAACAAGTCACCAGTTTTGACAATAAAATCCTTTGAACACTTAGAGAATTGATAGTAACTTTTAAAGTCAAATTAAACACACACAACTGGACACACACAGACACATAATATATAGGACACCCAATGTATTTTCAGCATAAATATTTGTACTGAACCCTCTCCACCAATTCAGTGAGAGATTTGGAACATTACCGAGGCCATAGGACAACGTTGTAAATATACTGATGTTCAAAAAGTACAAGAAATGGTTTAAGGACATACGATTCAAAGCTTTCATGTGCATAAACCATATTTTCCTAATCACAGTTTTTTTATTCAGTGCCATTTTGAGACCACAGACTTGTGCCCCCCCCCCTGCCCCTGAAAATAAATGATATAAAATGCCATAGATAGACCTTCACTTCATCATCAGGATTTGTTGACCATGAGGAGCGGGGATAATGCCTTACCATATGTGGTAGGATATTGAATATATCATCAAAATCTTTCCATCCTAGTTGATAGACAGCACCCTTTTCTGGACTTTCCTGTTCTGGATAAGAACCTAAAATGGCGTGAAGTTGTCCACAAAATCTGACAATACAGTCATACAAGTGTTGATGATCACCTGTATAGAAGGGACATCAATCTGTATCATTTGATTTCCCTTGATTTATATTCCCATTCAAAGATGTACAGCAGAAACATGTTCATTAAAAGCCTCCTCATGAAAATAGCTTTTCTTGTTTCCCTTGGGTGTTCTTTGTAGCCTGGGTGGAGTGTATTCACTACAAAACGTGGATTTTGGTGATTACTCCCTGTAGAATGTCTGATGACCTTTTTCTTTAATGCAGCTTTTATTTTAAACTCTCATGAAACATTGGATGATAAGAAATTAATATATTCCCTTTCTCAAAGGTGATCTACAAAATACAGTCAACCCTGTCTATAAAGAGCTCAAAAGAGTGACAAGAATTGCTGTCTTCGTGGATGTGTTCCCTTCATACAGGTGTTTAAGCTGATTTGACAGGAACCTCTTCATAAAGACCACTTTAATGCCTCCCTTAGTGGTATTTATAGACAGGTTCACTGCATTCAAATATCTAATAAAAAGTGATTCCCAAACATAAAGAAATTAAGGAATTTTGTTTTCAATAGAAACATGTAGTATAGTAGCCTCTTGATTAAACACACGTCTTTCCTTCCATTGTTCATCTTTATAGACAGGTTTCAATGTAATTCTTTCAGAGACAGATGGGCATTAAACATCATTTATCAAAAAATTGAAAATAAAAATAAAAGATAATTGATGAGGAAGCTACAAACCAACATTAAACTCGATTGTTATACTCTCACTTTACTGTAATTTCAGCCTCTGTTTAGGAATGAATTGAAAATAGACAAATTTTTGGCTTATAAATTAAAATCGAAAGCTATCTATGTTGCCATACTTTACGACAGTCAAACTCTTGGATGATTTAATTGACTTAACAGATTTTGAGAGTGCTCCAAAATTTCACACACATAAAGTCATAAATATAGGTAGAATGATTAATTATGAAATGTACTTTAATTATTTGTGGAATATGTGTTTATCATTAAAAATACTCCTCACACTTTGAAATATCTGAGGCTTTATATAGTGCTTAATTTATATTAGATGCAAAAAATAATGAAAAAAAAAATCCTTTTTGACAGAAATTAGGATCTTTACAGGGGATGTTTGAAAATGAAACTACTCAGATGATTGATTTTTATAATTGTTCCTTGGCAAAGGAATGAAAATAAAAAGGAAATTTACGCGTGCCTTTGATTTTGAGGGTGTGATTTGGTATTGAAAAGAAATTTCCTCTCTTATTGTGTAATAAACCACTTTTCAAATCTTAACCTTCAACTGAGAAATACTTCATATTAAAACATTCAAATACATTGCAACATATTTTGAAGAAAAAAAGTAAAAGAATTCAGAGGTTTTGATAAAATCTATACACTAAATTAGCAATGGCAGTATCACTAAAACGGTCATGTAAAATACTTAAAGAATTCATTCATAATGTCTGAGTGAAAAATCTACAAGTTTGTTCCACAAGTTCTTGTGTATTTCTCTAATGACTTTTCTAGTATCTGGCACAATCATTAATTCATTACAAAGCTATATGTGGAACCTTTTTATTTTGTCTGGTGATATAATTATTAATTCATTACAAGGCTATATGTGGAACCTTTTTTTTTTAGTATCTGGTGAAATAATTATTAATTCATTACAAGGCTATATGTGGAACCTTTTTTTTTTAGTGTCTGGTGAAATCATTATTAATACATTACAAGGCTATATGTGGAACCTTTTTTTAGTATCTGGTGAAATCATTATTAATTCATTACAAGGCTATATATGGAACCTTTTTAGGTGTCCAGTGCAATCATTATTAATTCATTACAAGGCTTTATGTGAAAACCTTTTCTTAATGAGACAAATATAAACATAGATTAACAGTCTAAGAAAACTAACCGAAGTTTGAAGTGATCAATGATCTAGCCACGAGAGAGTTTAATATCATTTTTTTTAATATGATAAAATAAGTACAGAAGTGTTGGAAGAATTAGAGTGGAACAACTGCCTTTCTGCCCCACCTAAACATATGGCCAAGACTCATAATACATTGTAATGAATCTTCTGAATACCAATGTAGAATAGTGGGTTATATCACTACTAACTTCTAAATTTTAAAAATCTACACAATATATATATATGCCAAATACTTTGAATATGGAAGAAGTTGACCAAGGAACAACAAAAGTGTGCAAACATTTAAAAGTGAAGTATCAGAAGGCTTTCCACAAGAATATTTCATTCGTGTGACAATGTACCACCATTTAATGAAGAAGACAAATGTTAAAAGTCATTATCTAATTAATCCCCTTTCAAGTACATCTGCCTGTATTATTACATGGGAGAGAAGGGAGCGAATTAGAGCAAAGGTTTGTGTATGGGAGTTATAAGAGTGAATGAGATTGGTTCCTTGTGTTCACTTTACCAGGCTTGTTCAGACATTTATATTTGCATAAAACATGAACAGGTTCTGTCACATCGTTTTGTGCGAGCACTCGCAACAAAATTT
Source organism: Lytechinus variegatus (assembly GCF_018143015.1). Classification (NCBI taxonomy): domain Eukaryota; kingdom Metazoa; phylum Echinodermata; class Echinoidea; order Temnopleuroida; family Toxopneustidae; genus Lytechinus; species Lytechinus variegatus. The sequence continues at coordinate 63,267,268 of NC_054740.1, forward strand.
TGAATATGTTCGAAACTTTTCTGCAGGCAAATCAGACTTGCGTGCGCCCATACGGGCAACGGCATCCGAGAAACATGCGAGATGGTGTCAATGCAGGTGACCTGCTGGTAGCAAAAATAGTCACACGCAAGTCAAATGCAAGGCTTGCTGGAAACGATGTGAAAGGGCCGTAAGTATTTACGATCAGTGATTAGAAGTAGAATATAATGACCGTTCATGGTTTTTGAGATGAGCATCCACATCTACTAGTATATCATTTTGCTAGGGCACTTAGTATAACTATGCACATTTGTTATCTTTGAAACAGTCCACGCATATTCAACTATTCCTTCTGTTTCTGTTTATGGTAAACACCAAGCTGGTATATAACCAATTACCTAGGAAACATTTTACGTCTAGGTTAATCAGTCATAGTGGCTGTCCTTGGGTGCCAGAGGTACCTCTTTGTGGACTGTTCTTACTACTACCCTCTCCAGTGTGTATAATATGCATACGAACAACCTTACAAAACCAACCATTCTTTAATAACACACCGATGGGTATGACACAAGTAAAACGTTAATAGATTGTCAAATTTGAGATTCCATGACATAGATTTATACAGGATAAAAAGTTACATCTCCATTTCTTTTATCGTTTAATTCCATTCCATATAAATGTTTAATTTCCTTTATTTTTCTATTAATACTTCTCTTTATATTGCACTTCCCACCATCAAACTTCCGTAACAATTCCAAATAATCTAGTCATACATTCCAATAACATAAATCTTGGTCTTCTCAATATAAGTATTATATACATATAATATGTATGCTCTAAAGGAAGAAATAAGGAACAGGGACTTAACCCTATAAGGCCCAGAGGGGGAGATTGCGCCCCCCTCTACATTTTTCACGATAAATCCGCCGCACAAAATTTTTCAACTGCGCCGCACACTGACTTTTTACTTTCAAATCTCCCACAAATTTTGGGACAAAATTTGTAATGCCTGGGTACGTGGTCACAAAATTACGTGACATTATATAAGTGCATGCCAGACCCAAAACTGCTCAAAAACGTGAATTCATGTACAAATCCAATGCAAGAGGATTTAAATTATAATTTACAGTGAAACCCTTCGATGAAATACAAATTAACGTTTGTTACAGCAAACAAAATTTTTCAATACAAGTATTTAGCATTGATGAAACAATATATGCAGGAGAGATAAATTCCAATTTCTGCACTTGACACAGATGGTAGTCTAATCACAAGATGCAATATTGTAGTCCCAGACACTCACAATGGTGAAGTAAGTAATGTCCTCTTTGCAGACTCCAACAATGCAGCAAATGGCAACATTCAGCTTAACAACATTCTGGAAAATGAGATGATTTGTCTATGAGTTTGGTTAGATCCTAAGTGATTATTATTGACAGGACTCCCTCTCTCTGTAGAGTCTTGAATCAGCAATTAAGTTGCCTGGTTTCAAACTATTTCAAGAGAAAATCTGCAAGACCAACGGTCCCAACAATAAATAATTGTAAAGACGTACAATAAATGCCATCCTCAGGAAAATGAACATATCTGGTTTGGAGAAGAGGAGGACTTCATATCCTTTTCTTATTCCACTTCCGTTCCTGTCACTCGGGTTTCAGGATGCATTTTGATATTCATCTTCAGTCCCATGTATCAATGCAGACGGTGGGGGACTCCATGCAGTCAAATTCTTAGTCCCACTAAATCAGAATTGTGCATGGGAAGGACAAGGATATGTCCATCAGTCTCATTTATTAGAAATAACGTGGCTGGGATGGAATGATGATTGCGTGTCACCGAGTCTGGAAGGGCAGATAATGTATATAGTTTTGAGCAAAGTTCCGCCGTGCACCGTCGATAATCTCCCTCTGTTGCCAGAGATAGAAGAGCCCTGCACCGATGAATATTGTGACTAAAAGACGAGACCTGAATCACAAACACACACACAAAAAAAAGTAAATAGACATAAGATGATCAAATTCAGTCTAGTGCAGACATCCTTGCTATACTTAGCCTCACCTACGTCCAAGGGAGGGGGGGGTACGAAAACTTATTATGGTGACATAAGTTTTGCTCCTCCATTGAAATAAAAAGATATCAATTATCATATGAACCATCCCTCTTTTCTACCCTTCCTCCCAACTTGTTTTTCTTTTTCTCTTCTTTTGGTTTTCACTACTGGTACTTAAAAAAATCACAGGGTGGGGGGGCGAGGGGAAGGGGGAGTGAGGTGTTGGATGCCACCCTGCCCTTCTAACACTGCATTGATGATCATAGTAGCTTATAAGTAACCTTAGATACATTATTTTCATATTTCATTTCATTAACTGTCTCATACTTTCAACATAGATTGGAATAAATCAAATGAACTTAATTAGCATTGAAATGAAAATCAGTGAACTGCTATGTGTTTCTACTCTAACAAATGGGTAATTCCACTAAAAAAAGCATTTTTTTTTGTACACCTAACCCACCCCAATTTTGTCCATTCTTATTTCACTTGAAATGCTTAAGCCATGGTAATTTGAGAGCATTATAAATTGTTTATAAGAAACATATAAAAACAGACACTGATCACTTCATACTCTATAGAATTAACCAAATAACTGAATTAGCAACAAAATAGTCCAAGGGCAATAATTATCTTACTTGGTTTGTACTAATGGAGAGACGAGATTGACAGCGTTGGATAAAATGACAAGAATGACGGCTAGTATAAGCAGTATGACGTTGATGAACTTTGAGAGCAATGCCCTCGCGTTGGCGTTCTCGTAACCTTCTAACGTGATGACTTGCTGATGCTGTTGCGCAAGCTCAATTTTGGATATCTGTTGGCAGGAAGTAAGAAATCTCTTTTCAATGAAATTCATGATCTGTAAAACTGGTATAGTTGAAGTGAGAGATAAAAGCTCTCAAAGTAATTGATGAAATGTGTGTTTGATCTACAGAAATTAAAGATCTTAACGTGCAGCTCCTGAATGTTAGTATATTTGTAAATGAAATATTTGAAAAATATACACACATATTTCCACACAAAAATCAAAATCTGTTTCTCAGATATTTTCAATTATTCTGAGCCAACTTTGCTCCAATGTGTGATCATTCACATAGCCCTATGCCAAAGATAACTATGGCTAGAGTATGGAATCTCACAGTTTTTAATGATTAATTCAAGAAAACAGATTGGTTAAACATACAAAGCACCCATATTCAAACTACTGAAACCTAACCTTTCCTTACCATTTTTAGGTGGAAAAAAAAATCTTAATTTCCTAATGTATTCCCACCTACTTGCTTCATACACAAAAAAAGGCTATTGTGCTTCCAAAAACTAGAACAGGGGCCTGTTGCCTAAAGAGTTGTAATCAATCGCAACTTGATTTTCTTCAAATCAACAGCGCGTATTTGGGACTTGCAATTGATTTTTTAAATTGCGTTTAAATGCAACTCTTTCTGCAACAGTCCCCTGGCCTTTATAACTAGTGACATTGGTCTATAAGAGGAGGGGGGGAGATAAATCATTTGTAAATATACCCTTGTTTGACACTGCTCAACAGAGTCGATATAATCTCTACTCCTCTCTTCCATACGATACTCTAATCTCTCCTGAACGGAGCTAAGCTCCTGTTGGAGGTTACTCATTGCGTGCGTGTGGAGATCAGTCAAATCGGTGAGCTGTTCTTCCAATCTCTCTGCCCTATACCGTTCCTCTTGCAGAGTTTGGTTGAAGTACTGTAATTGATGCTGTAACTGGTTCTATTCGGTGAGAAGTTGAATCAATGTTGATACATGCAAAGCACTCAGAAAGGCATGAAATGCAACGAAGTGTTTTTAACATATTTCAAATGTGACCACGTATAAAGAGAAATGAAAATGTGAGTTAAAACATTTTATGTAAACTTGGAATGCAGATTTTGAAAAAAACTGTGAGACCTGTATATAAAGGCAACTCAAGGAAGACCCAAAATACAGTCTTTATAAGCAGGTAGTGTTAATGAACAGAACCCAGGAGAAAACTATTCGAAGCAAACAAACTTTGTGGTCTTAACAAACAGATGGTCCTTCGTATTTATTCACGAGGTCACTAATAAAAGCTAATACCTGTCTGGTTAATATAAAGACCAAATCTGTATAGAACATCTCCATTTGGTTCCCCTTTCATGATTTTCCCGACCACACGCATGTATTCCAAGAAGCTGTCCATAAAGACAATCTGCTCATAATCAAACTACTATTCTAACTCCATTGGATGGGTTTTATACACAGGTTTGACCATCTTACCTGTAAATCTTCTATATTCTGTTGAAGTCTGGAGTGGGAAGCTGTTAACTCATGGACGGTTCTTTGGAGTTTGTTAACAGCTCCTGCCAGCGGATGCTCAACATCATCCTCACCTAGCAACGGATGCCCGTTATTGTTGGGTCCTGATCCAGAGGTCAGGCTGTAGGTCTCTTCTCCATCACTTGCCGACCTCGGTCTTCTAGGTCAGAGAAAAGGTTCATAAGGAAACAGGATTTATAATTCTAACACAATCAAAGTTTCACCGAACCCCTGAAGGCCATATATATATATATATTTGGTTTATATCCATCATCAGTATGAAACACAGCAGATGGGGAGAATATGATTGAATAACAAGGAGGAATCTCAGTCTTTAAATGAGATCAAAGTATTGTTCATTATTCATAAAATATAATGAAGGTGAACGATCCCTCCGTGCATGAACACCGTCATTAAAGAACAAACAATACATCCATGCCTTTGATTTTAGCTCTGCTCTTTGTATGATTTACGGCTCATCTTCTTGGCTTTTGACGGCATACGTCAGGATTCATGCCATTTTTGCCAAATTTTGTGATGTTGTTTAAAATTAACTAAGGCCTCTTGAAATCTTTAAACCAATGACCAGTTGTGATTATGCATGTGCTGAATTGGAACTCTGCCCATTCCCCCTTTCTCATCTTGAATACATGTACTTTAAGCGTACGGGAGATCGGGGTTAGTTGGAACGTGGGGTAAGTTGAAACATTGTAATTTTCTTTAACGTATTGCATGAATTTATTTTACAGGGGTTAAAGAAAATTACAATGTTTCAACTTACCCCGTGTTCCAACTAACCCAGATCTCCCCTACATGTGCATTACTTTCACAATCTTTAATCCAAACATCTCTTTTGGTTTCACTGTCATTGATATTTGACATGTGTGCCCCTGTTATAGTAATTGTCTTCCATATCAGGGGCAAATCCAGGATTTTCCAAAGGGGGGGGGCAAATTTTTCGGAGGAAAATTTTGACAAGCCAAAAAAAAAGGGTTTTCAACCACAAATTGATTATATTTCGAACCAAAAAAAATTAGACAAGCAAAAAAAAGAGGTTTTCAATTTCAAAAGGGGGGGCACACCTCGGTTTCAACGTCATTTTTACATAACAAATTTAATTTCAAAAGGGGGGGGGGGCACGTGCCCCCTGTGCCCCCGCCTGGATCTGCGCCTGTTCGATATCAAAGGTCATGTATATATGGCGGGTAATTCTTGCACTTCAATGACAAGTGAAAGTGTCTCAAAACATAAGAAATTGATTCCAACATATCTAAATGTCTCACGCTCTCCACCACGCCAAGCCACCATCCCGACCCTCTCCCCACTTGGTCACTCTTTTCATAGAATAAGTTGTTTGTGTCGGCAGGCATCATTGAGAACATGAGTTTACTATTCTAATAAATCATTAGCAAAACATTATACTAACAAAGAAAACTTACAATGCATCCACAGGCATGGGTGCAAACCAGCTACTTTTGGACTTATTATTCATGGAGTTTTGATCATCATCGTCATCTAAAAACAAGATCAAGACAGACATGGAAAAACTGTTAATAATATTGCTCAAGATTTACGAAGAGATTTTTCAAATACTTTTTTCTGTAATATGCAAAATTATGACTTTAAAATGGTATGGGGCCAACTATTATCAGCTTTATCTTAACGGAAATTATAAAAAAATTAAAGTATCTAATCAAAGTTTCAGTGTTTATCTAAAAGTACAGTTTCAAACATATCTTGATTGTGTGTTTGCATTTATTGGAATTCCCTTTCTCAAAAGTGTAATATTCCTCAAAGTCGCATCTCGTTATATTCACAGGATTATTTTTATTTTCATAAGTAACATTAACTAGATGCAGATATAACTATCTTCAGTCCAGGAAAGTTTTCCATAGGTTTTTTTTTGTAAGGTTGACCAGTAACCTGTTCTTGTTGATTCATAGATACCAAAAATATTCGCTGATGTATCTGAAACGTGAGGCTGATTTTCTTAAATTTTGATCTATAATAAACTTTTGCATAAAGATGCTTTGATATTTAAAGCCTCTCTTTAGCTTTGAAAACTTGACTCCATATTCACTCGATATGGTGGATTTAGTGGCGGCTGGGCTTAATAACAAATTTGGCTTATTAACAAATAATTTGGCATATTCGATGGCACTGGTTGTGGCTGACAGAACCACTTCTGACTGTTCTTGATTTAAAACCTGCGCACTTGTAATCTTGTTATGTTGGATGATACTTTAGTTCATATTACAGACCCTTAACCAGAGATTTAGACAGACCGTAACAACAAAAATGTACAAATCTGATGTCAACATCAGCTAAGGGAAACCAGTCACCAGTTATAACAGTTTACCATTAGGAGATCATTTCATCAAGATTTGTTATCAGACTAGTCAGAAAACTTTCTTTGATTTCCAGTGCCTGAGCAGGATTAGGGTGTCAGACTGTCAGATAAATATTTTGACTAAGATTTCATTACAAAGAACTTGCATGAACTCGTATAAGACTTGACCTTCAACAAACTTTATATTCGCCATCTTGTAGAGAAATAATTCTGGTCGCTCCTTATCAAACAAAACAAGGACTTTACTCTACACTACTTACTTATGCTATCAAGGTTATCTGCACTTCCAAATTTGTTCTTGAATTTACTGGCAAACTCCTTAGGTTTGGAGACCATTGCACTGCAATTAGGGGCAGAGAAAAAAGATAGATATCTTGAAAAGTTCTGTAATTATCAAATTCTATTTGTTCAAAGTTCATAGTCACACAAACTCACAAGCAAAAACTAGTGTCACTATGGTGGACAACGCAGAGAATTCCATCAATCAAAATTTCAGACTCGTTGAATGGCTCATTTCATCTTTCACCTCATGACATATTCTGTCCATTGTACTCATGAACATTCATTATTTGTATATTTTATGACACCGCGATAGATCCTTGTCATATGATGTCATTCATTCAGCCCATTTTACAATGACGTCATCATCCGTGCAATTTTTGATCCATACTTTGCACGCATGCACCGAGATCCCAGGCCAGCCCCAGGCACCACAAGTCTCAGAGCAAATAAGGCCTTGCGACAAACCATATTTTCATGTTGACATTCTTGTCAAAATGACACCCAGATCACATCCTGAAGGGGATGGCAGAACTTGAGCATGTTTTGCATCAAAATTCATAAATTTCATATGACATGGATCTGTCACATAAAGCAAATAATGAATGTTTTTCATTCGTGAATGGACAGAATACTTCATTCGGTGAAAGATAAAATGAATGATCCATCCAAGGATAATTTCACCCTATGAGATATTCTGTCCATTGCACTCATAAACATTTATTATTTGTAAAATATTTAAGAAAGTGCAAGATATCAGATGGAATTTATGCCAAAATTTAGTGAATTCCAAACATTGTAACTCTTACAAGACACAACAATGAAGGCAATGCTGGCGACCATGCACCATTCATCTTTATATGACACCTATACAGATTCTTGTCAATTGATTGGTTGTAGGATCATTCAGCCCATGTTGTCAGCATCCGTGCAATTTTAGATCTATTCATTGTGCAATATCGGATCCATACGATTTTGGCTAATTAATGCACCCACGCACAGAGACTTCAGGCATCAATGCTTTCATAAGGTAAGTTTTACAAGATCTAACGTTACATTAGGACAAACGTTAGGCCAAACGTATAGGCCTAATGTTAATCTTAGAGCTTACGTAGACTATTTTGGAGACTTAGACTTCTTATAGATTTGGTTCATAAAAGAAAGGCGAGACAAAAATTCAGTTAAAATTGAAAATAAAATCCTAAACAGAGAACAAAATATGGTAAATACCTAAAGAATTAAGGAAAATATAATTTAGAATGGAAGTGAAGATCCATGAGCATTGCTTAATGAAATGGATGAAATGTAAGACAACTGTGTAAACAGAGAGAATAAAAAAACAATCCTCATTGCTGGAGAATGAGATGCGAATATGATACTAAAAATAATTTTGAAAATATATTACAATATGAAAAAAATATTTATTACAAAATTTAAAAAAAATATTACAAAATGAAAAAAAAATATATAAGACAAAATAAAATATTACAAAATAATATGAAAATGGAGATGACTTGGATGAATGGAAGGAAAGCATGACCCATATCAATGTCAACCATAATGGCCCGAATTCACAAAGGTGGTTTTGAAAACCCACGGTTGAGTCCATGGTTTATGCGGATTTCCTGTATAAATTACGCTTAATTTACCGCGTATCGGGAGCATGTACAAAACATGTCCAATGCTGATGCGCGCTTTTGTCACAGTGCGCCAAATTGACGCCTGTTACCATGGTTAGATACGCTATTTTATTCATGAGTCCACGGTTTGAAGAGTGAACTCATGAATAAAAACAGTGGACTCCTGAATAAAATAGCGTTGATAACCACAGCAACAGGCGTCAAGTTGGCGCACGGTGACAAAAGCGCGCATCAGCATTGGACATTTTTCATACACGCGCGCAATACGCGCTAAATTAAGCGTAATTTATATAGGAAATCTGCATAAACCGTGGACTCAACCGTGGGTTTTTCAAAACCACCTTCGTGAATTCGGGCCTATAAGGTTCAACTACATGCATGAAGCAATGGAGTAGAATGTAAGTGCACTTAAAAAGCTTTGCTTTTTTTTAAGGCCCGGTCCCAGTGGCCAATGGACACTAAACCAATGTATTAAGGACACAGCAGCAAGCAAAATTTTGGGGTTGGCTCCATCCATTTTCATCTGCTCCAGAAATGAACAAAATTGACAAAAAATTTGTACAAAAAAACAGAAGAGAAAAGAACGAGGATATTAAATGGATGTTCATTGTAAGCCTAGCAAATGGCAGATGGAAGTGGATGATAGATTTGAATACTTTATGCTTACATCTGTTCTATTTCCATGTTACAAACGATGTACATTCATGTACCTTTCCTTTCCTATTAATAGTCTTTCTGTTTTTCTGCTGCAGTGGATGTGAGTTGCGAGGATGCACAGACGATGCAGTGTGTATATAACGGACGCTTAATGGATGGTGACGGACACGGAATGTTTCTTGTTTGTATATGTCGCATATATACATCGTACATGGCGGAAAGTTCATCGGATCCATTCTAAAAGTATTGTGCAGCTCAAAACATTTTGCACGGATGAAATCACGATAGACAGATGGTAGATGGATAGAGCACATGAAACATGTATTCAATGAGTATGAGACAGATGCGTAGCATTTTCACACTAACGGCAAGATTTAAAAAACATCATCTTTGTATCCGTAAATGGACTGGGACCAGGCCTTTACAGTTGTTGATGGATGGAGACATTGATTCAGCCTATACAAACTTCAAGATTTTGCAGCCTACCAAGCGTGCTGCGCATGCGAATGGGTACATTTGAAGTTAGTAGGAGTGTTAGATTTATAAGCAATATAGGAATTATAAAACCTTGACACGTAGCAAGATAACTGGTAAATGATGTTTGACTACAGAATAAAAAGGTTAGGGTGAGGTCAAGAAAGGGTGAGGTGAAAATGCCTAAGATGTTTTGAAAAGGGGAGGGGGATGCCATAAAATAAGATAGCAATATTTAAAATCTATCCTTGACCAAACAGATTCAATTCTAAACAAAAACTTGAATCACATTTTCATGGAGGGGGAGGGGGGGGGGGGGTTAATGGGTGAACAGAGGGGGGCTTCACCTTTGTTTACAAGGAAAAGCAAGTTGTATGATTCTCATATAGGTTAATGAAAGATGTTAGGAACCATTACAGAACAAAGGACATCAAGGATGGGTACGAAAGTTTGAAAGGGATATAGTGCAGGAAGGGGAAAGATGGAGAGATAGATTAAAAAGGGGGAAACAGATGGAGATTATGGATTGAGAGAATAGTGGGAGAACAAAATATAGAGGGTTTCTAAACAAGGATAGGTACCAAGATTAGTGAGGAAAGAGAAGACAAAGGAATTGGATAGGGGAAAGGAAGATGAAGAGGAAGAAAGAGAAGGAAGAGATAGAGGATGAGGAGGAAGGGAAAAAGAGGAGGAAGCAGAAGAGAATGGAGAGATAAGAGGAGCAATTAGAGGGTGGGAAGAGGAGGATAAAGAGGAACAGAGAGAAGAGGAAGAGAAAGGAGAATAGGAAGAGGAGGAAGAGGGAGAGAAAGGAGAGAGAGGAGGAGCAATTAGAGGGTGGAAAAAAGAGGATAATGAGGAAGAGCGATACGAGGAAGGGAAGAAGAGGAGGAAGCAGAAGAAAATGAGAGGAACAATTAGAGGAGGATGAGGAGGAAGGGAAGAAGACAAAGGAGAATAGGAAGAGAAAGATGAGAAGGAATAGAAGAAAGGAAAAAGAGGAAGGGAAGAAGAGGAGGAAGCAGAAGAGAATGGAGAGAGAGAAGAGGAACAATTAGAGGATGAGGAGGAATGGAAGAGAATGAGAATAGGAAGAGGAAGATGAGAAGGAATAGAAGAGGAGGAGGAAGGGAAGAAGAGGAGAGGCAGGGACTGAAAAGGCAAAGAGAGATGGGAGGGAAGATAAATACAAGAAACAGAAAATGCAGACACGAAAATAAATATAATACGAGGAAGAGGGTAGTAGAGAGGGAGCAGAAAGGGGGAGAGGTAAAATGAGGAAGAAAGCAGAAAACAGAAGTTGTTAACAGGAAAGGAGGAAGAAGATGATAAGATAGAAAAGGTGGAAGGATGATTTAAGGAGTTGAAAAGTTATTGGGAGAAGATGGAAGGGAAGAAGAGAAAAATAAAAGATACCAATGAAGATTGAGTTTAAGAGATGAGAATCAAAGGAAGGGGTATTCTGTAGCATATTATCAAGCACGCAGTGCATTGTGCATATAGCTAGGTATTGTATGTCATACAACGCACCTTGCTGCGGTGTGAGTGAGCTCCGATAGGCCCGACAAACCCTCGCCTATCTTATCTGCCACCCCACTGTTAGGTTCAAAGTTTGTAAGAAAATTGTAGACAAGAAACATAAAGAAATATATATCACAAGAAGACTGATAATATTTGGTAGAAAGCATCTTTAACATGCACCAATTGCATAAGCTTTGTGGCATTGTTGCCACGCTTGATAGCTGGGGATTCCATTGCTTTGAGTAAAATTCATGATTTAGTTTATCCCTAACTATACATATTCCTTAAACAACTTCCTATACCAAGGTGTAAATGAGATTATACTCTCTCAACTCAATATAGTTTCCACTTGCCTCACACGTTGCCTTTAATTTTTTTTCTATTGATATAGGCATTCTTTAAATTACATCTGATGAAACATATAGCTTATAATCTAGGCTGAGGCTGCAGTTATTGTCTTTGCTGTTATGCTGAACGCAAACGATACGTCTGATGTGGCAAAGACTTCGAATTGTGACTTCGAAGCAGCCACCGCCTGTGCACTCCTGTCTGCCTCATCAACATTCATGTTTATTTAAAATGGCGGATTTACCGGGACCTGTATTGCTGGATGCGTGCCAACAACTTGCGACATCTCCATCATAAAAGCCGTGATCATGAAGATAATCGCAACACAGAGGCATTGCCTGACAGATTGCGCTTTTTTGAATTCCTAGTGGTAAAGCAACAAATATATCCCTCCCCTCGTCAATAACGCAACCAACGGCAGATTCTTGAAGGTCTCTGAATTTTTCATCAGGAATGCGGAGTTTATCGGCAGCATAATCCAAACTATCTTGCAGAAGTCTCTCGCTTGTACTCATACTTGCCATTTTGGATGAAAAAAGTGACATCATGTCACGTGACTTATATATTAGAAATGCATTACCTTCTTCTTTCCAACGTATTTCTGATTGGTCTAATTTATTTCTTCTTCATACATACGCATGAATATTTTTCGTACAAAGAGCTGGCATCATTTCATTGTCGATAATAAAAAAAACTAACATCCAAAGCAAGACGGGAGTCACATCAGACGTATCGCTTGGGTTATGCATAACAGCAAAGACAATAACTGCAGCCTCCGCCTAGATCATGACAACTGTAAGAAACAACTTGTAATAAGCTTCAGTTATTACATTTATTTTGAAAAACATTCAAACACTGTTCAAAGGGATGTTTATGTTTTAATGGCAGGGTAACACACAAAAAAGAACCACCCCCCCCTCCCCCCCTCCCCCCCCAAAAAAAAACCCTTGGTTTGAAATTACTTTTATTTAGTTGGAAACTATCAAGATGGAAACGAGGCAAGTCAATGAACTATTGCTTTACCCATAATGCATTACAAATCCATCTTTAAGGAGAAAAAGACTCCAAAGGCATAAATAAGTTCGATATAAATGATTTGATGACATATTCTTGACTCATCCGTTGGCACCAAAACTAAGGTTAGGTCTATTTTGGAATAACACAATTTTTCATACTATGGTCCAACATGTAAAAAATTCATTGTTAGTTGATTTAGTATGACATCAACTGAAAACAATTTTCCAGATCCAGGAAAGAAGAAAATATACTTCATTTTTTTGAAAGTTTCCAATTAAATCATACTAATATCAAGGAAATATGGGAAATAGATGAACATTCATCGGATGTAAAGATGTGAAATATGAAATTTCATCAACTTTTGGGGAAGTTTTTTTTTTTTAATGACCCAAATAATCAAATAAAAGTTACTTGGCTTACAAATTGGAGATATTTATATAAGGAACAAAATATATGGACTAATAATTGAAAGATGTTCAGAGATGAGACTCACCCCGAGAACCCCGTTATTCCTTCTCGTATATTGTCCCGAACGCCCCTGGAAAAAGACAAAACCATAATTAATAATACAGCCAGTAAAAACATAAATGATGAAAATGATAAGTATGATGATGGTGGTGACAATTATGGTGATGATGAAGAAGATAAAGATGATGATGATGATGGTGGTGATTAATGATGACGAAGAAGAAGATAAAGAGGATGAAAAAGATGATGATGATGATGCATTGATGATGATGATAGTGATGATGATGATGGTGGCGGTGGTCGTGTTGATTATGTGATGATCATGATGATCATGATGATGGTAATGATGAAGAAGATAAAGATGATGACAATAATGCATTGATGATGATGGTGGCAATGGTGGTGGTCGTGTTGATTATGTTATAATGGTGATGATGATGAGGATAATGATGATGGTGATGATCATGATGGCAAAGTTGATGATGACCTACACCGAATCACAGATGAAAGAAACACATTGCTTTACGTTCAGAATAATAGCAGATATATGGGCCTACAAGGAGCTGCAGCCTCCGCCTACATTATTTGAAATTTGAAAGTTATGACAGAAATCTAATAATTACCTCCAAAATGGCCAAAGTTTAATGACCTTAAATGACCTCTGACTTTAGTTGTGTGACCTGAAACTCGCATGAGATGTTCAGTGATACTTGATTACTCTTGTGTCCATGTTTTATGAACTAGAGCCATACACTTTCAGAGTTATGATGGTTATTCTACAAATACCCCCAACATGGCCAAAGTCCATTGACCTTTGACCTTGGTCATGTGACCTGAAACTCGCACAGGATGTTCAGTGATACTTGATTACTCTTAAGTCAAAGTTTTATGAACTAGACCAATATACTTACAGGGTTATGATGGTAATTCAACAAATACCCCCAAGATGGCCAAAGTTCACTGACCTTTAATGACCTTTGACCTTGCTCATGTGACCTGAAACTCACACAGGACGTTCAGTGATACTTTATTACTCTTATATTCAAGTTTCATAAATCACATCTATAAACTTTTAAAGTTATGATGGTAATGCAATAGATACCCCCAACATGGCCAAAGTTCATTGACCTTTGACCTTGGTCATGTGACCTAAAATTCGCACAGGATGTTCAGTGATACTTGAGTACTCTTATGTCCAAGTTTCATGAATCAGAGTCTTGCTCTGCTATGCAGGCTAGACAAAAATGCTTCATCTAAAAAGGTGTTTTAGGCAAAACAAACTTTCGTTGCAAAATATGCAGATAGGGCGGTTAATGATAAAGGCGACAAACTGTACGAGTAGAGAAGAGCTGTGGTGTAGTGGTTCTGACTCTTGTAATCAGACAGTTGTGTGTTTGATTCATTAATTCAGACATTGCCACTCTCCACCCAGGTGCCAAATAAGTATCTGGTAGGACGTGAAAGGCCTATCTATTCTAGTTCTTGTCCCCTTCCCCCTCCCGTGGAATAATTTTCAATTTAGCTTACAGGTAAAGATAAGAATTTGAATAAAAATCACAGCAATGTCCAGACTTACTTTAGACCTTGATGCATTCCTTGGAGGACTTCTTTAGGTTTCCTTGGTCCCGATGCACCATAGTTCACCAAATCAAATAATCTTCTCTGATAATTCTCTAGCTTCTTTTGTAAGTTTGAAATATTTGTGTTTGATCGTGTGTTCTTTTTCTCAAAGACAGTCTTAATTCTGGAAATCTGCTGCTTATCTGCATGCTCCGCTAATGCCAGGTACTCTGTTACATTATCTTCAAGAAGATTGTAGATAAGAGGAAGGAAAAGAGGTTAAAGGAAAGCATACAGAGCCCATCTTAAAATAATACTTTTTAACATAGTTCAGGCTCTCTCTCATTAATTTCAATGGTTTTATTGGTTTGATTTGAATCTATTACAACACTTAGAATGGTGGCCAATGATTTACAATGGCACAACATCGCTCAATTCAATCTGCAGGACCTTAAAACCCCCTTTCTTCACACAAGAAAAGCAGCAATTCTTGTGTTATAGTTTTGCATTTATTCTGTTAACCCCTATATGGTCAATTAACATTCCTAGGTTACTATCTGACAGGTTCTGTTATACTTGACAGTTACCATAGCAACATTGCTTCTCATCCAATCAAAATCAAAGAAAGATGTGAGGTCTGACAACTAGTCGGACAAAAATATTGATGAAACGCTCCCCAGTTTGTGATAAGACTTGACATGTTCTCTTTCATTGTTTTGATTAGCTTTAATTGTACAACTACGCAAACTCTTGATACAGGACAATGATAAACAAACGGGACTATGAGAAAACACGGGACTATAAGAGTTTAAATAAAGAAAAACACAGGTGAGCCCCTGGTGATATTTTTATTATTACAATTTAAAAAACACAACAGGCAACTTTACTTTAGAATTTCTTATCAGGTTATCAACTGCAGAATCCCAACATTTTTTTAAATAACTTTTTCTTCATTAGCATTACATAGAGAATTTTCCTTCCTTTGTGACAGTCTTCAGCGAGAGCTGTAGTTCACGTTATCACTACTATCTTATGTTTTACTTTTTTGTTCAGCCTTTGTTAGTTCCCTTTTCTTTAATAGTGAGAAATATTCAAAGAGAGCTTTAGTTATAACTCATTTATCACTCACCACTGACTTTATATCACTTGCTTTTGACGTACTTTTCACTTTCAATACTTCTTACTTACCATCTTTAGCCTTTTGTTCAGCCTTGATAAGTTCTTTAGTCCTTTCTATCTTTGTTAGATAATGTTCAATGAGGGCCTTGGTTCTCTGTGGGTCTGGAGTAGAGCTACTATCCACCTCATCCATGTCAGATCCATAGTTAGGGGTCGTGCTCATCTGTGTTTCAAGCTAATAAAACAAATACAACATAAAAGCAGATATATTAGCCACACTGATCCATTATTCTACCCTAATGTAAATGAGTATTGCAAATGCTACAGAAATGTCAATATTCTAATATGTCAGAATTGTAAATAAAGAGGCTTGAATATGAGGAAATTATCATTTGTAAACAAAATTTTTTCGGCATTACTCCTATGTGTTTAAGATCGCATGCTCGATCTTTAATGAAAATCAAATGGAACCAGTGGGATTCGAATCTGTCATCTGCTGCTTGCCGGGCAGCGACACAACCACCAGGCTATTCTGGTTTACGGCTAAGTCACAATGAACTGGAATACAAATACCTTCGATCCTCTTCTTTCTGACTCATTAATATGCAAATGCCGTCCGCCAAGGACGATAGATAGTAAATAAAGAAGCTTTAATAGGAGGAAATTATAATTTGTAAACAAAAGCTTTATGAATAGATCAAATAAAGTGTGTGAACTCTCCAAATAGTGTAAACATATTGGGAGATTTTTATGATTTCCATCATCTACATGATCTGTGGTGTATCAAATTCAAAGTGCATTTAGAATATTGAAAGACGCTTCTGCAGAGACACGTTGGAAAAAGGTTGAATATGTGACTTGGATCATGATTCTATGACGTCATTGTTTCGCCAAACTTCTGCGTTAATGCCATATTGTGCACGGACATTGGTATTCTTCGCTTTGCTTCACACAGTAGCTGTACACATGTATTAAAAATTGATGTTGTGTAAAAAAAACCTGCGTTGAAGTTGACCTACACTTCCTGGGTCAATCTGCACCCTACAATGCCCACTGGCTAAGCTTGAAGTGAGGGACAAATGGCATTGGAGAGAGGGTCGACCAAACCCTGAATCTGCAGTTACTGTGATTTATGTTTGTGATTTGAATCATGTTTGTCATCATAGCTTGTAAGGTCACATAAATAAATGCATCCAAATTATGCAATGTCTGCATAGTGAGCCGAAAGAAAAGTCTACAAATCCAGGATTGTAAACCACCTTCACCAAATGGCACAGACCTCCTTCTGAATTTTTAATTGTTTTCTGCACTAGTTTCCCTTTTCTTCCTGTAATTAAATCACTTCAGACGAGAATAAAGCAAAATAACAACAAAGGTTTGGACTTTGACACCTGCTTAGAAATATTCTAGCATTACTCACTTGTTTTTAATGAAAATGATATATAGTCATGAATGCCTCCACAAACATTAATTGGAGTACTTCCTCATGCCTGAGTTATTGTAAATACTAAATACATTGCACTTAATTAGAAGACTGAATCATCAAATATTGTGCAAACAATGCTTCTTACATTAGGAAAAATACAGCTTATTCATCTTAAATACGTGGCTACATAAAATAATAATAAAAACTTCCTCATATGATTCTAGGAAGTTCATTGCTTTTATTTTTGCCTTTGAAATAAATATCATTTAATACAGAGGAAAATCTACTGTATGAATCTGTAGTTGTGTTGCACATGTAGGCACAGACTGGGAAATGCATCCATGTGTAATCCATTCGATTGTATGATATCTGTAATTTGTAGTATCAGGGAAATTCAGAGTTAAGATTCAATTCAATTAAAATGCTCTGAATTTCTCTTTACATCATCTACAGTCGTCCTCAAAATTATTCATACCCTTGTTGATATTTGTGATTTTTCATGTTTGTGATGAAATGAATGAATTTTATCAAGTTTCTCTATGATTTATGTGTGACCTACTAGTGAAAGAATAACAACAATGCACAATTCAAGAAATTTCTCTTTTCAGGGGTATTTTATTCATAGATATTCAAACAATGTCATGTTCAAAATTATTCATACCCTAGGTTTTCTGAGTCCAATGTCTTTCATTAATAGTCAATAGCATAGCCTTTGTTCTTTACGACTGCTTCTAGACGATTCCTGTAAGTGTCCACAAGCTTCCTGCACGTCTCCTGCGGGATGTTGGCCCATTCTTCCTTGGTGTAGGCCTCAAGCTGGGTCAGGTTGGTCGGGTTCCTAGCCATCACTCTGACTTTCAGGTCTCGCCACAAGTTCTCGATCGGATTCAGGTCATGACTCTGACTTGGCCATTCTAGGACGTTGACATCATGGTCCTTGAACCATTTCTTCAACAGCTTGGCGGTATGTTTTGGGTCATTGTCTTGTTGGTACTTCCAGTTGGGGCCAAGCTGGAGTTTTTCGGCAGATTCCTTCAAGTTCTCATCAAGGATCTGGATGTAATCCTCCTTTTTCATGATTCCTTTGACTCTAACGAGGTTCCCTGTGCCACTGGAAGAGAAACATCCCCATAGCATTATGTGCCCACCACCATGCTTGACGGTTGGCACAGTGTTCTTTGGATTGTATGCTTCCCTTTCTTCCTCCAGACGTATTCAACATCCATATGGCCAAATAACTCCAACTTCGTCTCATCAGACCACAGGATGGTTGACCAAAAGCTTGGATTTTGCTTCAGATGACCTCTAGCAAAGGCCAGTCGAGCCTTCAGGTGTTTCTTCCTGAGCAATGGTGTCTTCCGAGGCCTGCGTCCATGGAGACCTCCTTTGTGCAAGACTCGCTCGATGGTGGACCGGGACACCTTCGTCCCTGACCGGTCAAGCGTTTCAAGTAGGGCCTTGGTTGTGGTCCGGGGGTTGTTGTTGACCTCTCTGCAGATTTTCCTGGCAAGTTTAGGGGACACCTTGCACTTCTGCCACGCCCACTAAGGTTCTTCACAGTGTTGTACCTCTCGTGCTTCTTGATTACGCTCTGGACTGTTGCCACAGGGACGTCATACTGCTTTGAAATGGGCTTGTAACCTTTTCCCTCAATGTGGGCATTCACAAGACGTTGCCGTAGGTCCTCACTGAGCTCCTTCTTCTTGGCCATGATTATCAGAGACTGAGAATAACCAGAATGCTTTCCTCTATTTATACCCTTTTAGAAAGATGCTATTTTCCATCATTGTTTAATGGCTTGTTTAACAAAGAGGGTATTTAATTCATTGGAACATCTTGAAATAACTATAGAACAAAGAATAGCACATTCCCAGACAGTGAAAATAATGCGCATTGTCATAAAAGGACATTTTTGTTGAGGTATTGGCAAGGGTATGAATAATTCTGAACAAGTGCAAAAAATAACTTTCGACCCTATCTATTATTATGCTAATGAAGACTTGCCAGCTCATATGTCAAATCATGCATAGCAACAAGCAGACAAACGATACAAAGAAAGTTACATCACAATAGCTTTTACAAGTAAAGAATCTACCAAAGAATGTTTTTCTACAAGGGGTATGAATAATTTTGAGGACAACTGTATGCCTGCATGGTGTCAGAGTTACAAGTGTCAATAAAAAGCTGAGATATTAATCTTTCATCATCTGTTAAACTGAAATTGTAATAATCTATATTATTGTAGTAACAGACTTCTCAACCCCCTTTTTCTACCCACCGGAGTTTCATACTAGGGTGGGGGCAATTCAAACATTAAAAAAAAACTGTGGGGGCAGTGCCAAAGCTGATTATACATTAGACTTTAGACAAGGTCCCATTTCTGATAATGATGCATATGCATCATGAACCAAGCGACTATAATCACTCAAATCTGCGTGAACGAGCCATTTACGGGGTATTTAGGAACCTGGCTTGGATTTTGGAAGCATTGTGGTGTAGCGGTTCTGACTCTCGCCTTGTAATTAGAGAGTCATGTGTTCGAATCCCACCATGGCCTAGCGTCCTTGGGCAAGGCGTCAATCCACACTTTGCCATTCTCACCCACGTGATAATTGGGTAACGGTAGGAAACAACCGTCATTGTGGTTGGTTTAGCAAGTGTGCGCCTAACAGGCTGCTTGAAATGCGTTAAATCCAGAGACAGGGTAATAATAACTGTGAAGCACTTTGAGCAGTTGCAGATTGATAAAGCACTATAGAAATGCCAATTATTATTACTAATATTATTTTTTATATTGACTGTTGTTCCTGCCTTGAATCCACTAACTGAGAAGAAGCGGCCACTCAGTGAATGTTTCGTTTGCATTAATGAAACTTGTACCATATAAACTAAAAGTGTGGATTTGCACATGGGCATAGCAAGCAGTGAATGACAGGTTCTGAAAGGCCTTGATCTTTGAAATTTATTGATATTCTATCAATCGCATTTGGTATTTTATCGATGTTAATCTAACTTTCGCTTAATCTCTCACCATTGTATAATCGTACTATCTCTGTCTATTCTTTTGCTTTTAAATTGAACATTTCCAGCCTGCGAGCTGCCTGTTTGAGATTTTTTCAATAAACCAAACCGATACAATACAATGCAATCTTGCATTAATCCAGGTTTCCAAAGCTCCCCTCTTCAAATGCTTGTTTCAGCCACTACTTGAGTACTAAGAATAAATGCAAGTAACAAGGGCTTGTCAAAAGGCTAATACAACTTCAGTAGGAGTTCACTGTAATTGTCATATATGGTGATTTTACTACAGATGTTTATGGTGGTTGGGTTTGACCAGTACCTGCATTTCCAATTAGCAATCCATAAACAAGATAGGAGTTGCCATGACATGCTCATTGCTTTTGTGATCTTACCAGTAGAGGAAATCATCTCAAGAGCTTTTTAATCAGATCCAAATAAAGGACTTATCAATCAATGGAGTTCTACAATGCTCTGAGTTTACTAGTGGGTGCATTGTTCATGAACTACTAAATGTATATATGGGCTTAAACACAGATCACTTTACTAGTCAATTTTGTGACAGAATAAGGGTTTAACTTGCTCAAACTGTAAGACATGGGTTTAAGTATATGACCTATAGGCCTCCAACCTATAATAGGTTTCCATGTTTAGGTTTTTACCTTTGTTTAATGTGCATTACCAATATTCCCAATTGTCATTATTTTATTAGGGCTGAGATAACTGAGGGGACTTGGTAAAGGCATTCATTTTTCCATATCTTTGAAAGAAAAGAATATCATATTAATAATGAATTTAGTAGTACCTTCCAAGAGCATGATGGGTCTTATTGTGGTGGTGTGTTAACCACCCCCCTTCCCCATGAAGAGACCACCTTGCCCAAAACTACAATTACAAGCCATATGTTCAAGGATCATTTAATTTCTTACCTCTCTACCTAACGTCACTGACTCGCAATCATCCAGCGCACTCCTGCCCTCTTCGTCCTTCGTTCTCGATGCCGACAACCTCTTGGCAGAGGACTTGGCCTCCTCCCTGGTGCTACCGGAAACAGAGAAAGAAGGCATGGTGCTCTCGTTGTCGCTCCCGTCTGATTTGGTTCTGGATGCGGTGCCCTTCTTACTATCTGGCTTACCCTCTGGTTGCGGCTTCTTCCTGTACATGAGGAGAGAATTCACGATGGACATGGGAAGTGAGTTCTTGCGCTCCAGCTTGGACGGGCTGTAGCGGGGGAGAGAAGCCGTCCGGGGTAAAGAAGAGGAGGGCGAGGATGAGGGGGAGTCCCCAGTTGCCATGGTAGCAGGGACCGCATCCTCTGGCAGGTCGGTGATGACCATCATCTGATTTGTGTTAGTCATAGAGAGACATCGGAAGTATGTTGAGTATTTGAGAAGTAACTTGCAATGGCGTATTAAAGTACAGTCTGATCAAGCCTGGATCTTATCCTAATAAGTCTCAAAGTAGCGGATAGCATCATGATTCCTCATAGTATTTAATAGCTTTTCAAGCTCAGAAGCCTCAACTCTTCTTTCACTTCTTGATGCATCAAGCCAGCACTCCTAGAGGGAGAATCTGAATGAAATCCATATCATGGTCACAGGTTTGTAGAAAAAAATATCACAATGCCTTACACAATATTTCTCAGGGCATCAACTAACCCTAATCAAGCATCTTCTTCCAATCCAAGGCTTAATTTGCATCACATCGTTAAAGGACAGCTACATATACACATCCACTATGTCAATTAGTATCACAGTAATATAGTAGCCAACAATCCCTGTGGCACTGTCACTGCAGCCTATAATACAGACAGATGGAGAGCAAGCATTCAATATCAGCATCATTTCCACTATCTATGCTACATATTTTATGCTGCATTCACGCGTTTCCATGGCAATGAAATTTGAAAGGTTGCTATTCAAAGCAGTAATTACTGTAGGTATCTTTTCTCTTTCACACCACTGCTTTCTTTTATTGAAAACTTGGATTGTAAAAACATTCTGTTTAAAGGATAGGTTTTTTTTTTCTTTCTTTCAAGCAATGAAAAATTCTCAAGATTTGCAAATGAAGCGTGATGCAACAAATTTTCCACTGATGCAGAAGACAGATTCAGTCAGTATTATTCTTCTGGTTAGAATTGTCAACCAAATGCCTATGAATTTGATAGACATCTAAGACTTTGGACGGCTGTCGATAAGTGCTTCAAGTTTTCCTCCAGAATGAATTTCATAAACAACAGAACATCTTTGTTAAAAAAGGCTTGACAACCTTTTACTGCTGAAATAGTTCAGGTATGTAGAGCTCAAAGAACAGTTGTCTTCAAAGACAATCCTGATAATATACAAACAGATATATGTTACCAACTTACAGTAACACCAGTTTATCAGGTCTCAATATAGGTAAGTATGTCTTCAAAAAAATTGTTAAAATGTTTTTAAATAGTTTAATCCTTTCTGTGAAAAAAGCCGACCAAAACCTAAAACACAATTCTCAATATTCTAAGAATTACGGAAAACCTCTTTTCCCCATGTGTCACATGCCATAGGTCAAGTACAACACACCCCTTGGCACTTGTCTAGGATGTCACGGAAAAACACCGTCCAATGATCTATTTCACTTTGACTATGTGATTGCAGGGTTTCGTTGCAGAAAGAGTTGCATTTAAACTCAATTTAAAAAATCAAGCACAAGTCCTAAATACATGCATCTGGTTGGCTCAAAATCAAGTCACATTTGACAAATAGATACACAGCTTTCTCTCAGCCTATATCCTCAACTCCATAAAGATAATATGTACAATTAGCTATACAATCTATTTCAAAGCCAATGAATAAGAGGAAGCTCCACAAAACTCTGAAGGCGATCAATTAAGAAAATCAACGTCATCCAGCTTTCCATCAGGTTTACACACATTTCACACCTGTAGGGAACACCAGACATGCCCGTGACAATATCCAGAATTAAACTGATCTCTCATCAAAACAAGGAATGGAACTGGACTACAGACCAGAAAACCACACTAAAGAAACATGGGCATGAGTCCACGGACCCATGACTGCTTTGTTATCAGTGACTAATTTCCCCTAATTTGGATGTTACGCTGAAGAGTAGTTATCAACAAAAAAAAGAGAGAGAGAGAGAGAGAGAAGAGAATGAGCCTTTATTATGTGTTCTTCAACAAATGAAGCTGTATCACAAGAAAAATTGTGAACAATATACAAAAATATTGATCCTTAAATATTTTTGGATATACATGTTAGTCCTATCTCCATGAACATCGAGTGTACGACGACAACATACTCTTGTTTTATAGGTTGAAGCTAGACAGATAACAATATCTATTGTACAGCAAGATAAAGAATCCAGTGGACTGTAAACTTTGTTGTTAGATTTATCTTGGATCTGATGCATCCATAACAAAAGGGCCGTCTGCACCAGCCCGAGTTTTCAAATTAGCGCACTATTTCTGATCCGGCAAATTATCCCAATCTGAACAATCTCAAGATTGTTGGTAATGGATATGCAACTATTGGGCTAGTTCGCAGGATTCATCTCGATATTGCAATCCCAATTCAACTTGGGATTATTTGCAAAAAAGCGTGTTACTTTACAAATTATTCCGCTGATTCGCAGGTGCAGACGCACTCAGGATTAATTATTCACAGCATCAGACCATAATGCATCGATGCCTCGCTCAAGCAGGAATCGTTCTTCTTGCGATGGTGGAGACAGGGTTTCTTGAATCGAGATTAATCACGAAGAGGGCCGATCGGGCTAAAATCTCAAGATTGAGCAAACTCGCGCTGGTGCAGCACCGCCTATTAATTATGATTGTTTGTTTCTAGTCAATGTAGTTAACTGCACAGTGCTTGTAAAACAGTTGAGCTTGCTGTTACAGCATACCCAAAATGATGTATTTATTACAGGTAAACACAGCCTAGAAATTCTTTCCTGGTTTTAAAGATATTCAGGAAGCTTTTCTATTGTGACAGTAGCCTGTCTGTAGAGGTAACAACAGCACTATCTATAGGGGGTT
Source organism: Lytechinus variegatus (assembly GCF_018143015.1). Lineage (NCBI taxonomy): Eukaryota > Metazoa > Echinodermata > Echinoidea > Temnopleuroida > Toxopneustidae > Lytechinus > Lytechinus variegatus. The sequence goes on from NC_054740.1 coordinate 63,291,519, forward strand.
TCAGACGGCCTCAGAGTTTGTCCGTTCCAGTTATTTTCTGATAGGGAAATTTGCCCTGATCTACCCCAGTAAGAAAATACCAGATAATTTTGGCAGTGTGAAAGCAAATTACGTGTAAAATTCACAAAAGGAAATAATTTGTAGGCACTTGTCGAAATTCCGATAACTTTCGCTGGGATTTTTTCCTAGGTCGCAGGTATTTTGGCAGTGTGTGGGTGGCTGCTGAGATTGGAATTTTGAATCTCGTGCCTTGCATGCTTATCAAACCATACTGTGCATGCTCGTAACCTCGAAACCCCATAGTATGTGTTTCAGGAGAGTGAATACAGAACAACTATTGGGCATTTTTCAGCCTGAAAAAATTCTCGCAATTAAATGGGAATTTGTGTAATCGAGGCGGTTTGAAATCACCTAATATCTGAGGAAACACTATCTTGGCATGCATGGTGGTAGAAGAAATACACAGTAAATCATGCCTTTTTGGTTCAAATCTCCCCCCCCCTTGCATGTGAGAAATTTTTGAGATGTGACTTATTGCTTTGAATTTTTTTACATGTGCACTAAATGGTCATAGTAATGCCTCTCCAGTCAAATGTATTGCTGTACACATGCGTGACCAAATTTTTTCCAAACACTCCCTTAAAGAGTTTTTCTATGAGTGCAAAATAACCCCCTACACATTTACACATTTTGACCCCTAAACAAGATTTCGCCAGAATATGACCCCTTAACATGTTTTGTCTCAGGCCCGAGCACTTTTCAGAAACGAGGAAAAAGCCCAGGGATAAAAGCTTGGGGGAAAGAACATACCCTTAACACATTTCGCTAGTCTTAAAAAAGAAAAGCTTTGGGAAAAAATACGTTTGACCCTGCAATCTTTCAAAACCACCCTTTTTTGAAAAAATCAGTGTTTTTGATACCTGTAATAAGTGCATGCACGGACTGTCCAATACTGAAAAAAAAAACACCCCTTTAAACACATTTTTTTGGTCACGCATGTGTACAGAAATATATTTGACTGGCCCCCCCTGGGGCAAAGATCCCCCACGGAGTCATTTTTTGGTATCTAAGCTGCCAGTATTCATGTCTGCAAAGTATGTCTCATGACATATATTCATGTATTAGTCACCTCAGGCAAAGCCAAGTACTGCTTGAGGGCAGCAGACACCTTACTCCACTCATCGATTTATCATTCTTATTACACTCAACTAAAACACAATGTCACATCGTTCTGTGCAAGCCTTACATGTGACTGCAAGTCCAACTATTTTTGCTATCTGCAGGTCTCCTGCTCTTGACTTGAATCTTAGCACGTATCTTACGCGCAGTTGCTCGCAGAAGCGCAAGTCGAATTCGCACACAGAAATATGCTCAAAACTTTGTTGCGTGTGAGTTGCAGGTGATTGCCCACAAGGCTGGCACAGAAAGGTGCGACAGGGCATTTAAATGGCACTATCCCATTGGCTTTAATATGAAGGAACCACCTGTGTAACATGGAGGCAATGCTCTTCAGTTAATGAACCACTAAAATTATATTTGATGGGGAACTATTCAATCAAGACTGATCTGCCTTATCACAATACTCTTGGACTTTAGAATTTCCATGCAACTCCACCCTTCATGTGTGTAAACTATGTTTTGAAATTATTAAAATGTAATCATTGAATAGGGAGTTATTATGAAAATTGGTTTTACCTATTGATGGAATTTGATAACTTTTATGCAAATCAAACTGATTTTAATTGAAGGTGTTAAAAGAACAATTTTCTGATTTATTCATTCACATTTTACTCCTAACTCTTAATTTCTTTTATTTCTTCCTTCAACTAACAAGATAGCAATATAGAGAAAAAATTTGCCAATACTTGATTCTGCTCAAGTATAAAAAAAAAACTAGAACTATCACTGAAGGTGATTAATACCCCTGCCGTGTGCTGTTACCATGGCAACAGTTTCTAACACATTTAGGTCCATGTTAGTACTACCCGAAGACAAATGTGTGAGCTAAATATCATGAGAATTGGTTAAAAACAGATGAAGTAGTTCAAAATGCAAGATTTTTGTCTATTTTTTTTAATACATTTTCATAAGAATTGGTTAAAAACTGAGGAAGTAGTTCGATGCCCAAAATTTGCAATGGAACAACTGACTGCCCGACCGTACACTGATTCACATATACCTCCTTCATTTGGCGGGATAGGCCTATAATTACTAAGATTCTAGAGTTGACATTCCCTTTTTCAGATTTATTGAAGCTGATGAATTATGGAATATCATATATATAACACTTGGGGGAACACCATTCTAAATAGGCATTCAGGAATCTAAGGTAAAAAAAATAGCAAACTGATTTTGCCAAATATTTCCCTAATTATGTTAGGCCCTACAATTTAAGAGATTCAATATTTTTCATATACATTTTTCTACAAAACAAGAATGTATTTAATTTAAATCTTGATATACAATCAAATACATGTTTATTTTGTGATATGAAAATGATAATTGATATCATTTGTATATATTCTACATGTTAACCTTGACCCTTTCAGACTAAATCTGTTGATTTATATACCAATGAATAATAATAATAAAAATACATAATAAATGCTAGTCATTCTACAATGTATCTTCTATTGGTTCATGATTAACTATTTAATTGCGGATTGGTGATACCAAATAATGATCAATAGAAACTGGTATCAAGTGAACTTTGGATTAATATCTTAATAGCGCAAAGAACAATTTCCAATTATGCACTGCAAACAACACCCCTTGAGATAAGAAATTGGAATGATTGTATTGCTTCATTTGTTGAGATGAATTTGTCAGATCTTTAAAGGTATTTAACTGGTGTCATTGTGGCACTAAAATATAAAGGTACAAAGAAACCCCTACTCTATAATAATCATATTTTATATGCAAAATTAAAACTTGACCAGGTAAACATTACAAGAATTGATCTCAACCGAATCCTCAAAATAAATGTAAAACTGATTCTGAATGAATTTGAACGAGGCCCTAGAGTAGCGTATCCACAAAAATTGGCATAAATTGTTATTTTTAAACCACAAATGTTTGTAATCGTCACTTAACTCCCTTTTCCAATCTAAATTCCTCTTGAAAGAAAACAAATTAAAACTGAAATCTTATTAGAGCCAAAAAGGTGGTTTTGAAAACCATCAGTTGAACCAATGGTTTTTGCAGATTTCCTTCATTAATTTTGCTTCTTTACCATGTATATTAAAAACATATCCAATGCTGATGTGCACTTTTGCCACAGCACGCCAAATTTGTCGCCTGTTGCCATGGTTATAGAGCCAAGTCCACCCGAAAGTTGTGAAATTTTCAAGTTTCGCTTCTATTTCACAAAATATGCACATCCTGGTCGGTATGCAAATGAGGGGGAACTGATGACATCACTCCCTTACTATTTCTTTTGTATTTTATATGAAATATGAAAAAAATTATAATTTTCTCCTCATTGTCATGTGAAACAAGGTTTTAATTCTCCCTAAACATGCAGAATGGTTCAGTCAAATTGGTCCTAATTGACAAATCTGTAAAAATTGAAATATTGTCTAATTCAGACAACAAAACCAAAGAAATAAAGAGTGAGGGACATCATAAAGTCTCTCATTTGCATGTGATTAAATTGTGCACATAAATATTTTGTGGAAAGAAGTAATAATTCAAAATGTCATAACTTATTTTACATCCCATTTTGACGAAATTTTCAGCATTATGCATATCTGAATTTTCTTTATTGATTGAAATCAACATTTTCCTGAGGTGGACTTGACCTTTAAGTATGCTATTTTATATGAGTCCACTCTAAAAATAGTGCATTGACTTGTGAACAAAATGGCGTACTTAACCATGTAACAGGTGTAAATTTGGTGCACCTGGGCAAAAGCGCATATTCAAAACCACCTTTGCGAATTCGGGCCTATAAGTCTATGAAAAAATGGATTTAAAACTAATGCTTGACACACGCGCTACCACAGCTTCTTACAAACCCACCCTAAACAAGTTTCAAGTATTTTTGCATGCATTTCTAACAATATTACAATTAAAACATGTTTGTTCGGTCATGTGTGTGTGTGTGTGTGTGTGTGTGTACAGCAATATAGTTGTCCCCCCCCCTCCTCTTCCCGGCAGCTCCCTTAGAAATCCACACACATGTATCCTGTACATAAACAGTACTACCATATTGCAATCTTATACTTTCACATTATATTATTCAGACCCAGAGTTACATTAACAAGAAAGTGAAAGCTTTGGCAAAAAGGAAGCATGAATGATACATTGATATACATGTAGTACTTGAATTGTGAGACGTGATAGTCATACATGTGGCTGTGCACATTTGTTCACTTTGAATTGAGTCACAAGACACAGCATACATTTGTAGCCACAAAACAATGAAAGAATCCATTCACAGAGCGATCACACATGGATTTCTAATGCAGCTATTAAATTCTTTTCTTTTTAGCATGGAAGAATTACCATCACATTCGCAACAAATGTATAAAGAATTGGCCATCTTAGTGGGGGGGGGAATGAGAAAGAAATACTATCTACTGACATGAGAAACATGAGAATCAATATATATAATGGTCCGTTCACTGATTTTGAATGGACCACAAAAGCAACCACAAATATGGTTATTTTGTTTGAGGTAAGCCAACAAGGTTCTTATGAATGAAAAGACTGGTTTCTTTCTTTTCATATAAAATCCGGATGACGTACACTTATCAATACACATACAGTGTGCCTACAATGAATGCTACGTACAGGCAATCTAAGTTAGCAGGATTTGAAAATTACCAAATCATATTGTATTCAAATTCATAATCGTAAACTGGCAAACGTTTTCTAAAACTGGCTTAAATTTTATGAGAAATGGTCCATTGAACACATAATGAGCCTTTTTTCAGCACTAACACGTCAAAAACCTCTTGATCATCCAAGTTTTGTAATAAATAGTGTAGTCAGGTTCAGCTAACACCAGTTATCTATTCAAGTGGTGCAAACTGCAAAGTATATTTCCAGTTCAGCCACTGGCATACATGTATGCAAGAATATCTATTCATCGGGGGGGGGGAATAGATGATTAGGAGTCAATGTTACTCCATGGGTAGCATAATACAAAAAGACTTGCGTTGCGGAAGTCATGCAAAGGATGATGGGAACCGTGTGTTAGGAAGTGAGTTGTCGCTAGGCGCAAGAATTTGTATACAATATATACGGGCAAGAGCGAATCAGGCAGATACATCATTGACATATTATTAGCCCTTTTTTCTCGGTTTCCAAAATATTACCACCCTAATTCAAATGATGAATTTACTACTAATGCCTTTAAATACAGTATCATCAATTCGACTGTAGAGGACAATGATTTCTTCCAAGGATATTGATAACCTTGTTTGACTCCTTTGGTTAAAACATATCAGTAATCTTCCTCCCCAAGGGTAGGCCCACATTACAAAAATATAGCATGCTTAGTCTTAATCCAAATAATATCTCATTACATTCACCTTGACAATGACCCATCCAGGAAAAAAAAATACTTTGCAGGTAGATTGAAAGGGAATGATCAAACACAAATAAGCACCCCCCCCCCTAAACAAAAATCATGAATATGTTTCCTTTTTACAACAATAATACTCTATCACACTAAATTATTAAATATTGTGCATGTATGCGATATAAAAGAACCCCCTAAAAAACCATCTTTTTATATTCACTGTAATAAAAACAAAGTGCTTGCCCAACAAGAAATTCTATCACGCAAAAATAACTTAGTATTCGCATTTACAATTAAGGTCATAAACACTCCAAAAGGTGAGCCCACCAACTGCACTCAGAATGTTTCCATGGCGATATCCAATTAACTCACCGCAATCTACAATAATTGACAATAAGTAACAAGACAGCTAAAAATACAACACTGGATAAGCAGCATTATATCAAAAGTCAAGCATATCAAAATAATCACAAAATAAAGACATTCAGGTTTAATAAAAAAAACAAATAAGAAATACAGAGTGAAAAATATTTTCCAATGTTTATGAATCTCTCTGTCAAGTGAATATGATAAGTGAAGAAAAAGAACTAAATACAATTATTTTGATCCAAAAGCACAAAATATTCCAAACACTTCACGACGAAATCCTATTTGCCGTTTGGAAAAAACAGAAAGGATGATGCCCACTACTCTTGTAAGATAGTTGATCTGCCAGATCTTCAATGCATTTACAGAACATTTGATTGAATGAGGCTCCATGCACAATTTAGAAGGTGCAAATCCATGGAAACATATCCTTCAAAATGAAAACAACACAGCAGAGAAAACTCCCTATCACATTTGACTCAATCCAATTTGTTTCTGTCAACAAAACCACACTTCCTTTTAGTACCGATACAATGAGCACTTTGAATGGTACGTCATAAATTACATGGACAATTAGCAAGAGTAAAGTAGAGATCATGCTGTTCCGTGGTAGACATATTAACGAACTGTTGACTCAAATCCCAAAATCAAGTCCTCAAGTATTGAAACAAACAGACGGAATGTACTTGACTGAAAAAAGGTGGCAATTAGCCTCAATGTCAGGCTTATCAGAATAATTTAGGCTGGCTCAAACAGGATGCATTGTCAGTCATGTGACTACGTTATAACGCTACCACACAAATGGGCGCATATACACAATCTAAGGTATTCTGAGAACTATTATGTATAGGGCTATATATATATATAAATAGATTTTTAACATTTCTATGACATTGTCTTAAAAAGTGAAACTGGAAAAACAACCTGATCACATTACATCACATGATGCCGGAAGTAGAATTGGAAACAAAATTCAGTTGCAGCAGACTCTCAGGTTGTTATAAATGCCTTACATGTCCGTATATACAGCAATTATATTAGCAGTTTTGCTTTGGCAAGGTGAAAGCATAGATCCTTGATGAAAGTAAGTTGATAGATTTCAACACCTTTGATCTGTGTTTGACAGTGGTAGTTGTAAGGGACACATGCCCTGTATGCGCCTTCCATTGGGGAGCAAAAAAAAAAAGAATCAAACCTTGGTCATAAAATGTTGTATGAGGAGAAAAATTAGTCAAACAGAATGGTGAAGTTTGAAATAAATCAGAGAGCAATATTGGCAATTGCGATCCCGAAGACTGTAAATTTCAAATTAGCAAACCAATTGCTAGGGTGAACTTCCAAATTGCGAAATTCCTTCCGACCTTCACATAAAAATCTTGTGAAAATACATGTAATTTTCAAACAGTACTACTAACTTGTGAGTATTTATCTTCTGGTACACTCCTACCGCATTTACACACTGCCCCGACTCCAGTGCAGACCTGAGAGCCGGTGCAGACTCGCCTCGCGGATTATCCTGTGTCACGTTTTCAAGCTGCCACAGCTCGCAGTGCAAAAACAAAGATTAGAGGATAAAATTTATGTCATGAAACGCGCACTAATTGCTGCGGAAGACTTGACTTTTTGTTTACATGGAGAAAAATTGCTGTGTCTGCACTGGCTCGGGGGTCTGACCCTACTATTTTGGCGGAGCAAAATTGCCATGTCTGACCCGCGAGTCGTGGTAAGTTAATCGCATTTATACACATAAAAAAAGGCGAGTCTGCACTGGCTCTTGGATCTGCACCGCGAGCCGGTGCAACGTGTGAACACGGTAAACAAGTAATTTATTTCACAAAATACTTGTGGCCTGTAACACACACGTCAGCGATCAATCTTGGGGCTGATTAGTATAACTGATTGCATTGAATATTGTGTATGACCAATCAGGCTCATCGTCAATTGCTATGCTTAATGTAACAGGCTCATGTTTAAAGGGATGGTCCAGGCTGGAGATAATAGTGTAAAATTCACAGAGCAAAATGCTGAAAATTTGATCGAAAATTGGATGACAAATAACAAAGTTACTGAATTTCAAAATTTGCATTATTCCAGTTATACATTTCTAGGCATGTCTTCATGAATATGTGGGCTGATGATGTCATACCCCCACTTGTTCTTTTGTTGAGGTTTATTCAAAAATTTTCTACCAAGAACTAAAACGATAGGATTGACAACTGATTAAGTGCATTAATTATTTATTACTGCAACTTATTTCATCATACTGGAAACATCTCATTTACACATGTATGAACAAATGAAAAAAATATGATTTCAGGAATAACATAAAAAAAAGTGGGGATATGACATCATCAGCCCACCTAATGAATATTCATGACGATGTGCATATAACTGTTTTCACAAAATATTGATAAACTTTAAAATTCAATAACTTCGTTATTTGTTATCCAATTTTGATGAAATTTTCAGCATTTTCTCTGAGAATTTTACTTTATTTATTTATTAAATATTTATAGCCCGGACGATCCCTTTAACCTCATCATAATATACTTACATAGTAGTAGGCCTAGTTTTAATTTGTTGAAGAACTCGATTGAATGCACTGGGTCTCTCTGGGAGATCATGTAGATTACCCGCGTATGACACCGGATGGAGGTCATTGGCTGAGGATGAAAGCTGTTGCGACCCTTGACTGTCGCCCCCAGTGGGTGACACATCTGGATGGCCTGAATCAATCTCCCGTTTACGGTGAAATAATCCCTTGAAACCTGCAAGGGAAACAAAATGAAGTAAAGGGATGATTATATATTTCAACAGCACAATATGTTCTAATTTATTCACAAAAAATAAAGAATTATAGAATTCCATATATGTCATTAATGTGGTGTTGTTTGTGAAAAAAAATCAGGTTAGATGTGCCCCTTCAATAAAAGCATGGAGGAAAAAGATGTATACATATAATTCATCACCATCATCATACTATAACCATATAACGATACAATATAAAGATGTGGTCAGATATGTCAATTTCGAAAGAAAAAAAAATAAAATGCCATATTACACTATAGATATTTAATCAGAGTAAACCATTTTATCAAGTGAGGATAAATACATATTTGCATCTCGTATAAGATTAATATCAATGTTTACCGTCAATCCATTTTCATAAATCTTGGAGATATCTTAGGAGCACCTTTTTTTTAGGGGGCGGTGGTAAATTAGGAGAAACTCTCCTTCAAATTATCATACAAAGAAAGTTCAAATGGTAAATGCTATATTTAGAATTCATAAAACGAAATATATATATATGCTGGTAGATTTAAATGAATCTAAACAAAATATTTCAATGACACTTTAATAATTTCTTAATTCACACATGCATAATACTCATACATACTTGTAACAACTATGAAGTTTAAATGAATAGATCATGGACCATATATTGGCTCTCAATCTCAAAAATTGTTGACAACCTTCTCAAAAAGGGTGATTATTTTCAACAGTAGGGCAAAGAGATGTTAGAACAAACAGTGTAGTCCCAAATGTAAACATTGGGGTCAGACACTAAATCCTGAACATAGCATTGAATGACTCATTGTAGATTTTTTTTGGTGACATTTCAATGTGACGGTCGAATGTTCTCACATGGTAAGGACTAATACAAGTATTAAGGACCTAATACTCATTTTCCTCTCAGAATTATTGTAGACAATATTTCATTATGATTTTTTTTTATGAAAACCTGGTCATTTTGCATTGAAATGTTCTCCAACAAGCCACATTCTTTTTCCCTTTTGTAATCCCCATTCTCCTTTCCTTCCTCTTCCTTTATGTCAGCCTTCTCGCCTTTGTTTCTTAAACTGCATTATTCATGTTCCATTGTCACGTTGATTTAATACAAGCTGATAAGATAGGTGAAAAATATTTGTGAAAGATTGATGAAATCTGTCAAACAGTTATGGAATTCTGAACTTTTTATTCTGTGACTTTACAGCAAAGCAGCTCCGCCATCTGATATAAATTCCCCCAAATGCAATTTTTCTCAAAAATTTGAAAGTGATTTTATCTGTACGTTTGAAATATCAGAATTTCATTCTCCTTCTACAAGGAACACATTTGTATTAATCATATTCCATTCCAAAATTGGAATATATTATATGAAATGTATATTACATGATATATGGGAAAGCTACATACACATAACATTACAAATAAAAAAAAATAGAAATTCATAGCTCTCTTATTCTTTGGATTTTTATGATTTTCACTCGCATTTTTATTTTTTCTGCTTTTATTAAAACCAACTTATCTTGGTGAGCTTTCCCTTTCAGAAAGCAATAAAAAAAACATTCTTTTCTTTCTTATTGACATATTTAAAAGAATGTTTTTAAAGTTTAGTACGGATTTAAGCGAAATAATGACCTATCTCCGTCAATTTAAAATCTGAGAAAATTTATCAATTGTTTTCTTTTTGCATAATATATCAATGAGGGCTTAGCGGTAGGCATAGCCTAATCTCATTTGTTTTGTGTCAAACGCGCATGTAGCTTTCAGTCTAGTAAATATATCATAACGTCTTTGCAGAGCACACTCAGTGTGATAGGACGGAAATTCACACATACTCAGTATTGGACAATGATTGATGCTAACTAAAAAAAATATCATCTCTGCATTAAAGGGGTAGTACTCCAGTCTGAAAAATTATATGATTTAAAATTTTGAACACAATAAAAACAATCAGACAAAAAATAAAAACACTGAAAATGAAAACACTGATCAAAATGAGAGAAGGAATATCAAAGTTGTGATATTTTAAAGATATGAATTATTTCAGTAAGACAGTTTTATGCTTGTGTTCACGGATATTCAATTAGTAAATTGATGTCATATCCCCACTTGTTATTTTGTATTCTATTAAATGAAATTATGTTTATTCAAATTTTGTCCTCCGAGAACTATATAAATTGGATTGACAACTGATTGAATGCAGTAGATTCATTTCTGTAACTTCTTTCATTTTAAAGGACAAGTCCACTCCAACAAACTATTGAATGAATTTTACTCTATTCAATTCTTTCGGCTCGAGGTACCCCTTTAATGATAAATTATTCGAAACAAGAAATTATGTTCTACGTGGCTTGGCCTTGACGTTTGTTGAAATTAACAATTTGTTTACAATGGGTATATAGCTGTCCCAATCATTCATCTAGTCAATATGACAACAATATGCATTCATTAGTATTTAATCTCTCAAGTTATTTAAAGGGATAGTCCGGGCTGAAAATATTCATATCTAAATAAATTGAGTAAAATTCACAGAGCAAAGTGCTGAAAATTTCATCAAAATCAGATATAAAAGTTATTGAATTTTAAATTTTATCAATATTTTGTGAAAACAGTTATATGCACATCCTCATGAATATTCACCAGATGGGATGATGATGTCATTTACCCACTTTATACATGAATCATAAATGTTTTTATTTGTTCATACCTGTGTAAATGTGTCTTTATTATGATGAAATAAGTTGCAGCAATAAATGACTAATGCACTTAATCATTTCTTGGCAGAAGAATTTTGAATAAATCTAATCTCATAGATAAAATACAAATAGAATAAGCAGGGATGTGACATCATCAGCCCACCTAATGAATATTCATAAAGACATGCCTAGCACTGTTTCAGCAGAATAATGCAAATCTTTAAATTCAATAACTTTGCTATTTGTTATCCAATTTTGATCCAATTTTCAGCATTTGCTGTGAATTTTACTGTTTATTGAGATATGAATATTTCTAATCCAAGGAACCACTTCGTAATGTATTTTGCCAGTTTTGAACTTGTAAAAACTAGTACTGAGCCAGATTTGTGACAAAGTGTCTGATATATGTAGACTATCCAATCACATGCATAATTGGAGTTCACAGGTTCAACAAACTTTCACTCAGAAGGCGCTTTCAATTTCATACCTTCTCAATTACAAGAATTAGTACAATTCTTTCCGGCTTCAAGATACCTGCCTAATTCATTTTGTGCATTCACAACCACTTTACCAAATAAAGTCAACGTAAGGATAACAAGGAATAAGATTCTTGTATTCTTATATGCCTCAATATTAAAGTATGAAAGTATCAGTTCTCATAACCGGCTTTCTAACAGAAAAAAAACCTGTGACATTGGATATATTCCCATGAAAAGTCTCATAATTTTGAAAAGAAACTTGCGTGTAACCTCATCAAGGATATTACAGGTAAACTGCTTTCAGACTGGAAAAAAAACCTTTGTTTTCTGATTTGGATATTTTATAATATGAGTAGATCATCATAGGAAAATACAAGAAAAAAAAACCCACTGAGAAACATCTTTATAAGAGATGAAGGGACGGGGTAAAACAGTACCTTTAAATAACACATATGATCTCCTACTTTGGAAAAGTATTCAGCAAGATCTCATATTCTATTATTTTAATGTGTGTCGAATGATGTACAATGTAACTACATGTATGAAACACTTGATATCTTGTTTAATTATTAAATTATATCCATGCCATTGGGGCAATGAAAAATGGTAATTCTGTCTTCAAAATGGAAGCATAAACACAATTTGTATTGGTGCTAATTAAAAACCTTCTCCAGGAAGCTGGAAAATATAACAAGATAAGCCTTATGATATATTTTTCTTTTGAATCACTTGGTGTGTAGTGTGTACTTTCCTGATTTCCATTTTAATGATATCCACTGGTAATGGGGTCACAGTGGATATCAGCTACGGCCTACCATATCCCAATTTCATTCTATAGTGAATTAATAATGACTAAAATAAATGATGAATTTATTTATGCTCACATAAAAACCACAATCTTCCTTTGTTCATTTCTCACACAATAAAAAAAAACAATCACCACATCAGGGTTCAGGGATATGAAAAATTTGTGTCAATGATACCTTCGTCTGTTAGGATGAAAAGGATGAATGGAAAATTATGCCGTACCCACCGCCTCTGGCTTTCACTTTATAATCAGGACAATTTGTCTCCCAATTTCCTGTTTCTCTTTCCGGAGAACTAAAGAAAAATTTGATCATTTTAAAAGTATGCAGTAAAACATATTTCTGATACACCATTGTAGTAAAGACAGGAAAGGGTCTGTGGTGAATGTCATAATTTGATTTATTTATATATGAAGACAAAAATAAAATACGGTAAAATTATAAGCAGAGCTCTTTCAGAATATTAGCAATCCCAAGATAAATGATGGATCAGAGTCAATTGTTAGCATACAGGATTAATCTACATTATACAGGTGCTTTATTTTCTCCTGAATGTTCTTTCTTCTTTCTCTTTGAATTCACTTAACTGTTTATGAGTGTTTTGTTTATCATGACTATTATATATAATACAAAAACATTCACTGCTGGTTTCTCTCTATGTTTCCATCCATATTTTACACAGCTAGTGCCAAATGAGCACTCAATGTGAATACCCATATGGAACATACATGTACATACGTTGGATGCATGAGAGAGTATTCAATACCACATTCTCATTTTTTTCCTCATTGTCCTGTGAAACTAAGTTTTATTTGCCCCTGAACATGTGGAATTGCCTTTGCTTAAAGGTCAAGTCCACCTCAGAAAAATGTTGATTTGAATCAATAGAGAAAAATCAGACAAGCACAATGCTGAATATTTCATCAAAATCGGATGTACAATAAAAAAGTTATGACATTTCAAAGTATCGCTTATTTTTAATAAAGTACATGTAGTTATATGAACGAGCCAGTTACATCCAAATGAGAGAGTCGATGATGTCACTCACTCACTATTTCTTTTGTATTTTATTATTTGAATTATACAATATTTCAATTTTTACGAATTTGATGACCAGGACCTCCTAGCCTGAAGCACAAAATGTTCAAATAATGGAATTCCAAGTGTGCAGGGAGGAATGTTCACATGACAATGACGAGAAAGTCAAAATATTTCATATCATAAAATACAAAAGAAATAGTGAGTGAGTGATGTCATCAGTCCCCTCATCTGCATACCGACCGGGATGTGCATATAATTGTTTTGTGAAATGAAGCGAAACTTTAAAAGGTCATAACTTTCTTATTTTACATCCGATTTTGATGAAATTTCAGTGTTATGCTTGTTGAATTTTTCTCTTTTTATTCAAGTCAAGTTTTTGTTGGGGTGGACTTGTCCTTTAACATTATATGGTTCAGTCAAGTTGGTCCTTATTGTCAAATCTGTAAAAATTGAAATATTGTATAATTCAAACAATAAAAAACAAAAGAAATAGTGAGTGAGGGACATCATCGATTCTCTCATATGCATGTGACTAAATTGTGCATACAACTATTTTGTGAAAAATAAGCGAAATTTCAAAATGTTATAACTTTCTCATTTTACATCCGATTTTGATGAAATTTTCAGCATTATGCTTGTCTGATTTTTCTCTGTTGATTCATAACAACTTTTTCTGAGGTGGACTTGACCTTTAAGGATTGCAACAATTTCTGGTAAGACACCTGAATAGAAAGAAAGAGACTGAGTAATTCTCCAGCACCACATGTGTCTAGAAAAGAAAGAGAAGCCAACTTGCGAGTAGAAAATCTATCCCCTTCCATTCACACGAAAAAACAAAAACCTGTAAGAGAGCCTCTGAGGGAATTAGGGTGTGTTTATGCTTCCATTGCACAGACAGAATCAGCGTTTTCAAATGTCATTTCAGAATGCCCATCGCAAACGTTCCAGGAGTGCTGTTTGTGCTTAGCATGGATGCAACTGTGTCTTGGAATAATCATGTACGAAAAAGCCTGAAAAGTGAAAGCATAAACATGCCCTTAGAAAGATACTGGTTGTGCCAGAGACAGATGATAAGAAGTGAATTGAAATACAGATTTAGAACCCCCTTCCATCATCATCTATTTATATCGATGACTCATGTTACACAGTCTACATCCAATGTGATGCCTCTCTTAACGTCAGTCAGTGCAGCGATGGCGAAAAGGGAAGGCAGTACCTAGTGATGACCTTTGACCCGCGTTACATTAAAGTCTACTGCTTCCGCTGTGCTCAAGACACGTTTTGCATAAATGATGAGAGAGAGTTGGAGGAAGATTCGGTGGTAGGGCACTACACAGTTGTATTTGCACATCTGTGCTATCCTGGTTGTTTAAAAATCTATGAGACAGTGCGCATCGATAATTCATAAAGGACATCTCAAATACAACATGGATGTTGTTATTTTTTTGCATATTTATGAAGGAAGCTTGGTTTGTTAAACAAGTCAAGTATGAACAAATCAAATCAACTCAAAATTTTGATAAAGATCCTTTGTATCAGGGAATTAATTTTCAATGATTCCCTGGTTAGATCATCCCCTCTCCTTAAAATGGAAGACAAAAGTCCTTTTGCAAAGTTTATAACCAAAATGATGCCACCGCTCAAGAGGGCACGTACAAGCCTGGCCTCATTCAGCTCAGCTCGGGCTCAGCTCCGCTCACTGGGTGTTTTCAAGTTCGGTAATGAGAGCGTGAAAATGCTGCTGAAACGAGCTCCAACATCGAGCTGGGTTCGGAGAAAGGATCCCGAACGTGTTATAACCGAGCTCTCGATTACTGCGACTGCAACATAGCAATAGTTGACCTGAAGTAGTGACATCGCTCGTTCAGTATCACATTCGTACGTTGATGAAAATAGTTTCATTTTCAGTTGACGTTCCCGTACCTCTACGCTGCTGATTATTTCAACTTTACGTGAAAATTTCCCAACGACACTGTAAATCGGAGAAAAATTACACTAAGATCTCATTGCACAGAATACAGAGGCTTAAATCACTGCATGAATACAAAAGAGGAATCATTATTGTTTTAAAGGTTTTGATGATTTTCACTCATCTTAACTGTAAAAATCAAATTTTAAAGGTCCAGTCCCACTGCACTTTCAGATGCAAAGAGGATGTAAACAGAAAAAAATGTGCCATCCATTGGAAAACGCTATGCATCCATTGTGTATATAGTCTCTATACAATTTCCTTCAATTTCATAATGGGAATCTGATCAAAGGTTAAAAAAAATTCATTTTCCTGTTTGTCTCCAAGAATTAAAATGAAACTTTATATTTTGAATCTATTGCTATCTACATATTGCTTTTTTCTGTTTCAGTACTAGACCAGTAAATGAATAAAATTTAGATTATGATATAAGAAATAAAGAGGAAACAGTGATGAATGAAGTATTATGAAAGGATTGATTTCTTTTGAAATACTGGAGGAAGCATCAATCATCGACTGACACAGAATCCTTTCTCAGAAAGTTTTATACGATTTTACAATTCAATGATAGGCTACAATCAGACCGTGAAGGTCTGTACATATTTGATATATGAATGCTGGTTAGATTCTCATGAATATCTTTATATTTCTTTATACTTCCTTAAACTAAATGGAATCCTAAATCCATAGCTTAACAAGAAAAAAACATAATTTCCACACTTTTCTTCCACTTTATGACTTATAGGGAAGAAAAAAAAATCGAATTAAACTTTTAAAATTTTAATCATGATTATTCACATGAACTAGTGAGGGAACAGTGCTAATGAATTTTGCTGAATTTTTTTCTTAATGACTCACATGACTCATGCCAGTAAGACAGCTGGAAATATGAAAACATGGTTTCCTTTTTTTCTCTCAGACATGGGGGTCTAATCGACTAATCCCTCATTGGCAATGACCATGAATATTCACATGACACAGCATGGTATCGATATCAGGCATTGCCCTTTAACTGTTATATTGATTAATATTGAATAGAAAAGCAGATCGCCATCATATTCAAAATGCAACACACAGACACAAAGTTTAACCCAAGCATGGTTTAATTACATAGAAGTATTTCTTGATTTTTGACTGCACATCCTATCTCTTACATACAAGAACAAAAACGAAGCAAACAAATGAGCAAGAAAAGGGAAACATACAAAACATACAACTTTTGAGAGTTAAAAATCGTATAAAAGGGAAAAAGGACAAGAAACAGAAATTTCATGGGTTCCCATTGTAATATTGCTGATTTTGTTAAAGATAAGAAATATAATTTAACCTAACATATACATAAAGTATGCGAAATTTACTCACATATTAATCCAGATATACAAAATGCTTAAGCCAAATACCAATTGTGGCAACAATGATTTCAAAATGAGTTCGAACAGAATCCAATGAAATTACCACCCAAGTGTCTTTGTACAGTTATAAATGAAAAAATATGTGCCAAATGGCTCTGGAAAAAAATGCATAATTGCTGAGAAATGAGAAAAATAAGCATAGAATTCTATAAAATGTCTGGTATTTTCCCAAGCAATATTAATACACTGTCCCAAATATGCTTTTCTGTGTTAATCATCATCAGAATAATGGGTTTTGAACTAAGATTTCATGATTTCACAAAGAAAAAATTACATTTATGTTCCAGATCTTAGTATTTGAGGATATGGTGACAACCTTGATTTAAAAGACTTTCTCAAGAAACAGTTTGCTTTACCTTTAAAAGGTGATGATTCTTATCAATTCTGTCCGAAGGCCCGAATTGCCTGTAGTGATGCCTACAGAACTTGAAGAGGACCATGTTCCCTGGAGTGAATTTCATCAAGTTTATACTATTTTATCTTACTTTAATTATGTCTATAAAATTTCAAAACAATAGGAGTCAAAATTCAGTTTTGAACATTCAATATTATGCCCAAAAATAATTCAAAATATTGACAGATGATGAACTCAGTCTCTGCAAATGGAATTTCATCTCTTACAACCTTAGAATGGTGGTAATTTTTGCGAAATACAAATATGTATAGACGATCGTCGGCTGCGACTCTGCTTAGAACCAGTCAGTTCATTGTCATGACAGTGACGTCACACTTCGGTACTCTCTATTGACTCTGTAGGGATAGACCTAGACCAAAAGCTTCAGTCTCTGTTATGTTGGATGTTCTGCTGAACTCCGTTGGCTTCACCCAAATACAGAGACCGAAGTTCTGTACAGGGACTATACGTTTGGGTATTAAGTTCGGATAAAACAGGGAGGGAAGTTGCGCGACATCCGAAGTCACTGTTTTTTCCCTCTTAAGTTTATTTTTCCCCGTTTTGGTGCATTTCAGGCCAAAACAGAATAATAATCTTTATTTTGGTACAGTTCTCTTTATATATTTTTGTGAAATAAAGAAAAATACTGATGAGCCCTGTCAGGGGGATTTCGCATTGTTAACCCCCTAATGGTGGCTTAACGATAGTGAGTCGTCTGTGGAAGAGGAGAAATAAAAAAAAAATTTAACTCCTTGAAACGGATGGCTGCCAGCTGTCTAGGATAGACCATGCCTTTATTGCTAGCCCAATGCAACCCTATACATTTTCACTAAGTAGTTATATATCATTAACTCTTGTAACAACTCTGGTAGAGATTTAAAAGTCACTGGATTATGAATTACTATTTGTATACAATGTGTAAACAAATATAAAGAACTTACTCTTCGTGGCCGTTGGCATGATTTCTCCTTTTTAGAACAAAATAATGTGAAGCATCAAAACTTTTCACTAGGTATCCAAAACGCTCCTACCCAACAGACTGGCAAATCAATTACGTCTGCTGGCAATCACAATCAACCACTTTATATCTTCGCTACTTGTTGACAAATCAAAACAAATTTGTTGTTTCCTTCTTGTCTTGTGACCCAGGTGCCACCGACAGATTCACTCTGATCCACTAGGCATGATGATTCCAAAACAACTTAGGTGTAACAGAGGATTATCACAACGGAACTTTGATAGAGGCCCCTCTAATTAACATGCGATGAATTGGGCCCGATTGCATAATAATCACCCTCACATGCATGCATGTACTGTACATCATTCACGTGCTATCGAAATACTTTCTACGTCTCCTAATTAGCAGCTCTGTGATGTCTGATAACAGGTAGCATTAGATACAAGGGAAAAGCAGGTTTGGGGAGTAATTAGTACTCTGACAGACAAGGATTTGTTTCTTGGCAATGAACTTGCAGCTCATGACTTCTAACAGAGAATCCACGGCCTCACTTGGAGTTGTAAAACTGTCTATTTATTTGAAATTGCTGCTCCCTGTTTATGAAACTTGCTACAAATCGAGGTCTATCGAACCAGCAGTATGACAATGGCCATGCATTGGTCTAATGACTCAATAGGTTCATTCATCAAAGCAAAACAGCATTGGCTTCGCAGTCTATCCCAAGTGTCAGGAAATCCCCCACGTATTACCTCTGGGTACTAGGAAGATATTCACTATGCCTACCTGCATTCAGGCAACAGACTGAGTTAATGGGATCGAGAACGGAACCAAATACTGTATAATACTGTATGACAGGATGCATTTTTTCCTTCCTTAAGCCTGAAGGGATCTGGAATAACATTCACACAGGAAATTGTACAGCTAATATTGCAAATGTTGTTTTTTGTTAAAGGACAAGTCCATCCCCAACAAAAAGTTGATTTTGAATGAAAAGAGAAAAATCCAACCAGCATAACACTGAAAATTTCATCAAAATCGGATGTAAAATAAGAAAGTTATGACAATTCAAAGTTTCGCTTCATTTCACAAAAACAGTTATATGAACGAGCCAGCTACATCCAAATGAGAGAGTCGATGATGTCATTCACTCACTATTTCTTTTGTTTTTTTATTGTTTGAAATATGAAATATTTTGATTTTCTCGTCATTGTCATGTGAAATGAAGTTTCATTCCTCCCTGAACACGTGGAATTCCATTATTTTAACATTTTGTGCTTCAGGCAAGAAGGTCCAAATCATCAAATTCGTAAAAATTGAAATATTGTATAATTCAAACAATAAAACTGAAACGATTGCAGTTCTAGTTTACTATATGAATCATTCTAATATTCTCCTCACTTTCAAGTATAACAACAATTAAATAATATATGATTCAGTCAAGTTGGTCCTTATCATTGATTAAGACAATAAAAAACAAAATACTGAGTGAGGGACATCATCGACCATCTCAATTGGGCCCATCACTGTTTTGTGAAAAATAAGCAAAACTTTAAAATGTCATAACATCAGATTTTGATAAATTTTCATCCATATGCTGGTGTGATTTTTCTCTATTTATTCAAATCAACATTTTTCTGGGGTGGATTTGACCTTTAAAATAGTCTGAAATCATCATTTCCCCTATTATCAATCATTGACTGACAGTATCATTCTTATCTCGCTTTAAAGAAAAAATTCACACAACATCAAGAAAGTGAAATTTCCGGTTAATATCTTTACTTCAAAATGAATATAAAAGCTGGAGAAATACTTCATCATGTTGTTTAAAAAGGGTGTAAAACTAATGATACACCATGGATACAAGCAGAGAGACTTATACACAGTAACCAGGGGACCGCCTATAGCAGTCTCGCCTGCATCACATGATTCAATATAGCAAACTTTCAAAGTTACAATGGTAATTCAATGAATACCCCCAACATGGCCAAAGCTCATTGTCTAGATCCGAATGAATGATTACATTGGTTTACTTATACCCGAAGCCACATAATGAAAGAAGCTACATTGATAGTAGTACACACAAAGCATTGAAGGAAATGGCTTTTAATGAAAACATCCACACAAGGAGTTATATTAAGAAGACATGAACAAGCATCTCATTTGGAAACAATAAAACTAGGTCGTCACCCAAAGAAGTATTAGCTCATGTAGCATGCATAGAATATCAAGTCAAACATTGAGAGAATAAATAGGAATTGTGGAAAAAAATTGTATATTATAAAAGAACAAAATGTATGCTTTAAAATGGTATAAATAACTGATCTGGTTTCTTTCAAAGCACGATCAAGTTATGAGCATCTGAAAAGCATCTAAACTTTTTGAGTTTTGTTTTGGAGACCAGCCAAGGTTTGAGCCAGTTCGTAAAATCACTGACGATACATGACACAAGTCTTTGGGTACTTTATCCAACATTTTTTCAAGATCTTAAACATTAAAAGCACTTGTTAATAAAGACTAATCACAATGTCACTCACCAAAATGCACCTGCACAAAGTTTATTCATTGGAGGATAAAGACAAGTAATAAGATATTAATACCCCTTTCATGAACCCAATTACCAGTATGCAGATAATAGCTGCATAATTTGGTTGTAAAATCGGAGCAGGACCAAAGTTATCCGCATTATTTCGATGCTGCAATTATCTGCATAATAGCAGCATCAGGACCAGATTTTGACTTAATGAACACATTTCCAAAGTAATGCGGATAATTGCCATGGTGCGGTCACAAGGTCACCCTTTTCCAACGCAACCCAATCGGAGGGGGCGTGTGCTGTTGCCATGACAATTATGCGCCTTTTTCAGGTCGGGCACTCGTAAAGAAATAGTGCGGATTATTTTCGGAATTTGTGAATGCATTTTTTACTGAATAATGATAATAATAATAATTAACATCATATTTTATAGTGCTTATCACAAAGAATGTTTCTAAGCGCTTAAGGAAAATAAATAGGAAGACAACAAATATCAGCTAAAATTAAATTACACATGTCCGCATTACTCTTAGGCGGATAAATGGAGGATGGGTTTATGAAAGGGGTATCATTTTCTCCAACAATACCACAAGGGTAATACAGACCAGTGTGTGAAGTCTGACTGTAAAAATCACAGGTAGACCGGGCTGGATTTGGCCCATGACCTCTTGATTATTAGACCACTGTCATAACCACTAGACCACCAGAGAACCATTTATACCCTTTTCATAAACCCATCCTCCAATTAGCCGCCTAAGAGTAATGCGGATAATTCAATAAAAATTGCGTTCACAAACTCCGAAAATAAGCCGCATTATTTTTACGAGAGCCCGTCCAGAAAAAGGTGGATAATCATGACAACTGGACACGCCCCCTCCGATGCGGTTGTGTTGGAAAAGGGTGACCTTGTGACCGCACCATGGCAATTATCCGCATTATTTGGAAATGCGTTCATAAACTCAAAATCTTGTCCCGATGCTGCTATTATGCGGATAATAGCAGCATCAAAATAATGCGGATAACTCTGGTCCTCCTCCAATTTTACGACCAAATTATGCTATTAGCCGCATAATTGGGTTTATGAAAGGGGTATTAGTGATCTAGGTTCTTCTTGTATGGGTCTATATTAATACAAGTAGTTGCTGCAAACAGTGATTTCATTAGAAAGTCTGTAAAACCAAGATAAATTGAGTATCTTAGATCTAGATCTGGTGAAATCTAAGCTGTACAAACAGTCACACTGAAGGACACCAACACAGATAAGCATATGTGGGGACAGCATATATAAACTGCTTGGAAAAAGACCCTGCATCGTGGTCAAATTTCATGCTTGTTTTGATAATTTTGCAACAATACACAACTTCTTCCAGAATACTTGGTATAAATCTTTTTTATTCATACATACAGACAACAGGGTAGTCATGAGACAGGACTCTGTATGAACTAATTTCATCTACAACTTGCATTTCTACCTCCATGCATTTATCTTTTAATGTGTTACAACAGGTGTTGAACAGTGTTGTAGTGCCTTGATGCTCGGCCTTGGCCTTAAGGCGCCTTAAGGCCTACTTTTTCAAAGCCTTGGCCTTGAACATTCAAGCCTTGGCCTTGAACATTCAAGCCTTGGCCTTAAGAGGGCCTTGGCCTTGGCCTTGAGGATTTCGAGCCTTTAAAATTTCAAGGCATTTTCAAGGCATTTTCAAGGCTTTTTCAAGGCATTTTGTATTTTGTACTTTTATTTGCTTTTATAAAAGCAGAGTCTGGGAAGCGATATAAAAGTAAGTATAAATGTTTAAATTGTTCTGTATATCTAATGACACAAATGGTCAATACTACCAGTCAGCAGTAGTAGCAGCTGTAGTAGTAATATACTAGCAGGGCCATCAATTGTGATTATCACCATTATCAAGAATTATCATCACATAATTATATAACAAAGAGAAGTGATGAAAATAACATTATTTATTGGTAATATCATGACCAATGATGATAATGACAATATTAATAATGATAATAATGATTATGATAAAGATTATAGTGATTTTATGACAGGAATAATTGTAACAGACCCGACTGCAATTTCGACAATTTTCAGACTTTAAAAATAGCTAACTCTAAAGAATGATAACAAGGTTGATTTCTATTCCATTAGGATTTTCCTTGTATTATTTTCTTTGACCAACAAGAATGTTTTAAGTCTTAATGATTATCTGAAAGACTTTGTAAACTTGAACACAATCTTTAATTTTGTCATTTCCAAATAGGATATGTCAATGGCATGATGAGCCAAAATTTTGAGAGGCTAAGCATGGCATCTAGAGCAAAATTTCTGCCCCAAAAAGTTGAAAGCGATTGAAGCGAGCACAATTTTTTACCCTTATACTATTAGAAAAGCTAATTTTTGTGATATATTGTGACAATATGTTCAGAAAATGATATCAATTTCTTTTTATATGTTTATTCTTGGTGGTGGAACTTCTTGTCTCGCTCTTTTTTTCGGGGGGGGGGGGGTCCTGTTATTTATTAAACAGGCAAGAAAGAGGAATGGGAAGAGAGATAGAGAGGAGAAGGGGGGGGGGCTGGTTTGGCAGAAAATACTGCAAAATCGGTTAATATGTTGATTGACAGTACATCTAATTGAATTGTTTATATTTTGTTTTGGGTCTAGTGTCTCAGATTGACAAAACAAAATAATAAAGAAAAGCTACTTATTTTTAATCATATGGTTTGACAGTGAATTTCATTTCACTAGTTTCACGGAAATAAACAAACAAAACTGACAAGATTCCTAAAAATGACTCGTTTTCAGGTCAGCATTTGAACATTTCAACTTGTGCTTTGTGCTCTCTTGCCCCCCCCCCCCCCCGGAAAATTCTCTGTAGGAAAAAAATGCTTATTTTCCAAAATAAAAAATACCTTTTTTCCCAAATTATATATGCCCTTTTTAAAAAAGAAATACATTTTTTTATAGTAAAACATGATACATTTTAGGTTACAAAATCACCAAATTTTTGGATCGCGCTCGGACGCATAAATTATTTAAAGTAAGGTTCTCTTTCTGTTCCTGTTCACACACAAAAAAACGCTAAGAATGTCCATTTTTCAGGTTGGAATTATCAAATTTGTAAATTTTGGAGCTCGCGCTTAGCGCTCGCATAATTTGATTGGTGAAATAAGTATCCTATTTATGAGTCACTGAATGTAGTCAAGAACAGCTTCCTTTCTGGTCACTAAAAATTTAAGCTCACGCTCAATTCTTTCGTAAGATGCACATCTTTTTCATGATTACAATAACAGCTCAGAATATTTCATTTTCATTTCTTATTACACGAAATGTCCAGAAGTTTGAGCTTGTGATTTGTGCTGGCAACATCTCGCAAGGCTGCCCTAGCTTTTAACAGTGATTATCGCAATAATTGACCAAAAATCGAGTTTTACAACTTCAGAATTGATTTTTTTTTTTTCAAAACCGCTTGCTCGCTATGCTTTCTTGCAGAAAAGTAAAGCCTAAGTCAAAATATCTGTCCTATCAATTAGAAATCACCTAAAAAGGCTTTGCTGAACTGAAATTCTACAAAACACACAACTTCTTCATGCAGTTGTTAATCTCATTTGAAAATATCTGTTTGCACTAAATGCTATTTTTTAGCTTTGAGCCCTCCCCCAAACAAATACATGTTCTGCCTCTCCTGTCTCAGGGAGTAGAGAAAGACATACAATGTATGTTGAGATTGGTCATGCCAGGATGGCAGGATCAGATCACCTTGGTAATAATAATCAATGCAATGTAAATCGCCTAGAAAAATAATTGAATAAACAAAGTTAACTATATCATTATTTTAGTAACATATGTCTAAATCTATCATGAAATTATTTTCATTTATGTACAAGGGTCAAAATTTTCACTCGCTCACACCTTTTATACACTTTGTCTTGTGCGTCATGTCTGCCGCCTTAGAATTGTTGTCCCATTGTTACATATATTGAAAATTTGAAAATGCCTTGGCCTTGGCCTTGAGGTTTTCAGGCCTTGGCCTTGGCCTTGGGTTTCCATGCCTTGGCCTCAGCCTTGGTTATTGAAGCCTTGGCCTTGGGTATTAAAGCCTTGGCCTTGGCCTCGGCCTTGGAGGTTTGAGCCTTGACTACAACACTGATGTTGAACTAACAACAGTATGATTTGACACCAGTGCAAAAAGCATGGTATGGGTCTACATGAATACTAATGGTGTAGTTTCAAATTTATTTGCAGTGTAGAAAGGACAAAAGCGAGCAGTGGATGGCCTGAAATCAATAAGCACTCAGAAAAAAATCTGACCCTAAAGGGCTAAAAATCCCTTCCATAAATTTTTCCTCAGTCAGTCAACCACTATAATGATTGCCTGTCTTTTATTCTGACTTCTTTATCCTTTCTGAAAGAAAAAAAGAAAAGAAAAACCCCAGAAAACTAAAACAGGATATTTCTGTCCAAACACAGGTCTATAATCCCATTTTACTATTTTCATATCTTATCAAGATATCCTTTTTGCATGTTTTTTTGGTCACGCATGGTATCCACTCGTCAATGTAAGTGGCCTCCACCCCCCCCCCCCCCCCGCGTTCTTTCTCCCTTTCTGTTCTTTCCCCTGTCCCTATACGTTTCACTCCCATCTTTTCCCCCATCCCCCCCTTTCACTCTGTTATCACTCGCTCTCTCTTTCTCTCACTGCTGAAATAGACATCAATCCATGTTGGAGATAATTCAACCAGGTGCTTTCATTGGCAGAGAATACATTTCATTCATGTACTAATGAGAATGTCAGCTGACAGGGGTTTTATGCCTCACTAGGTTAAAAACATCAGAGGAGTGATAGATGGAACTTAGCAAACACGGCTCCATGAGAACTGAATGGTAGAAGTATCAATAATATCAGGGCATGTTTATGCTTCCATTTTTCAGGTCAGAATCAGCGTTTTCCTAATTAATTAGTGCTGAACACGATTGCGTCCATCCTTACTTTCATTTAAACTACGTTTCAGAATGCCGAACGTACATTTACAAAAAGTTTAAACTTTGTTTAACCAGAATCAAGGTTTCTGGGGAAGTATAAACAGGACCATGATCGTAAACATGTTTGAATGACGTCATTTGGTACATGTTTCCGTTGAGATGAAAATCTGTGGGCAAATACAGTTGCATGGTTCTATTACAGGGAGTTACCTCCACAGAATTACCTCTCGAATCTCTGGTTTTAATAATAACCGATGTACATTTGCATCAGAATGAATGCAGAAGGATTAAAAATACGTAACATGAGTTATGATTACTATTAGGAGACATCACTGAGCCAGAAGCCCTGCAGTACTTAGCATAAACAAATTGATGTCTTATCATTTTCATATGGATATAATTTTGTCTATTTTCCTCACCATGGTAGAAATTTTATGGCTATGTCAAGTAGCTCCATGCAATTACTAAAAGATAGATATAGTTCAGAGTTAAAATAATAGTGGACCATAACAACTCGGAATTTAAAAAATCGAAAAAGGGCTCGCCCAATTAGACCTCACTTTCCTGCTCAACGAAAATTACGATGCAAAGCCAGCTGCAGATTGCGATTCCGCATCTAAAAATGAAGCATAAACAGCACTCCCAGAATCACGTTTACGATCGGCATTCTGAAACGTTTGAAAACTCTGATTCTGGCTCTGCAATGGAAGCATAAACACACCCTTAGATACACTGTAAAACCATACACAAGGGAAAAACATAATTGGTTAAGTTATACAAAGTGATTGTTGGAGATGTTAACCTCCTGTATGGATTCAGCAAAGACTTTAATTCCATTAAGAAATCAGACGGATAAGGTATGGAGAGGAAGGATGTCAGCAACACATTAATTTTGTGGAGGTGTCTTAGCAAGAGTCTACAGCACCAGACTAAACAAACAATAGTCAGAGTTCAATCCCTAGACATGGTACTTGTCCTTATTTATTCAGTAAATTTATTCATCCTACAATGAAATAAAAGGAAATACTGCAGGCATCGAGCTATTACACAGGTATTACTTGTACTTGTGTGGAGCATTGTGGCCCAGTTGATTAGTCTTCGGACTTTGACACAGAGGGTCGTGGGTTCGAATCCAAGCCATTGCGTTATTTCCTTCAGCAAGAAATTTATCCACACTGTGCTGCACTCAACCCAGGTGAAATGAATGGGTACCCGGTAGGAAGAAATTCCTTGAATGCTTTGAGCGCCTAGGCAGCCCAGCTAAAGCCGGGGTAATAATAATAGCAGGGCCCGCTGGGAGAACAGTTTTCGGATTTTGACACCGCCGTCGGAAAAACGGCGCCTATAGTCTCACACTGCTAAGCAGAAGTCACTACATGTATATTCTACTTAGAATATATTTATCCACATGAAAATATTGTTCATTGTTTCTTGGAAAGATAACAATTCAAGCCAATGAATTAACATTTTTTTTCATAAAGAAAAGAATGATAAAATCAGGGTCTACTACTGTCAGTGCTCCATCTGCCTGTCTCCATAAAAACCATCTCAGTTTCAAGTTTAGCGAATTAAATATACCACTTTACTTTTTAATAATCGATAGGGCCTATCTATCAGAGTTATTATGAAAACTATTTTTTATGTTCAGCTACAAAGTATGGTACAATACCAGGTGCTAAAATGCTGGTGCTTAAAAATGACTCATTATGGATATTTGCACAGCTGACTGAGATAGACTGATCTACATATAGAGCAAATGGAAGACATGTGTGGCTTACAAGATGCATTAAAACACAATTATAAAGTGCACAAAGACAACACAATTCTTCCCGTGTTGAAGGAAATGGCTTTTTTTTAAGGTGCATTATGGATACGATATCTATGATTAAAAAAGCTTTAATATACATGTCACAAAGTTTCAAAACAAAGAAATGCTGTATTGTTTTACCATGGTTATTCGTGAAAATGAAAGTCTCTTAATTTTCGCTAAAACCAGTTTAATGAGGCAAAGTCAGTTTCGCAACCGCCTGTGTTGCGATGATTGAGCTGTGCTAGTGCTAGTCGGCACAGTGAATTTTAGCTGTCAGGCTGCGATACATTCAATATTTCATACAATAATTTTCAAGTGAGTTTTTATCTAATATAAAATAAAAACTCATGAAAAGGATTTCTCAGAGTACAAATTCTGTTCAAATTTTATAAACTTAATCCTATTCAATTTGATGGGAAAAATTGTAAAAGAATGTTGAGTTGACTTAAAGGGGGTACTCCAGGCTGAAAATAATATGATTTAAACAGATAAAGAAAATAGACATAGAAAACACTGAAAATTTGATCAAATTCGGACAAGGAATAATAATAAAGCTGTGGCATTTTAAACATTTGCATTATTCCGGTGAAATAGTTGTAGGCATGTCTTCATGAATATTCAATGATCAACTTGATGATGTCATATACCTACTTGTTCTTTTGTATTTTATTATATGAAATAAGGTTTATTCAAATATTTTCTACCGAAGAACTGAAAAAAATGGATTGACAATTGTGCATTTCATTGCTACAACTTATTTCATTATAAAGGAGACACATTATTCATATATGTTTGATAAAAATAAAATGAAACAATTATGATTTCATGTAATAACATAACTATGTGATGTCATCAGCCCACCTTATGAATATTCATGATGATGTGCATGTATAACTATTCTCACAAAATATTGCTAACCTTTAAAATTCAATATCTTTTTTATTTGTTATCCAATTTTGATGAAATTTTCAGCATTTCGCTCTGTGAATTTTACTCTACTTATTTAGATATAAATATTTTCAGCCCAGAGTACCCTCTAATACATGAGATGCAAACAATAACCGTAAAATAAACAATAAATTTAATGATCATTTAACAATTAATAACAATAAAGAAAATATAAATATCAATTAAATAAACAATGTTAAACATTAAATGAATTTGTAAACAAGCAAGATTAACTGCGATGCTAAACCATGCATTGAATCATGAAAAAAGAATGGCTCTAAAAAATGAAAATGGCTCTCAATTTCTTCAAAATGGCTCCCCAAAAATAAAAAGTAATTTCAACGCTGATCATAATGATCACATGTCTCATGATCATCATTCATTCCATTATCATTCAATCTACATGTATGTCCATGAAATGCTTGTACGTCATCATTACCAGATCTCCATCCCTACTACAGCTGTGAGAACCTCATCCCAACAAGTACTCACAAGTAAAACAAATCTCACCAATCAGTAAATAAATCACAAAAAGCAAAGACGACTTACATATTGAAGACACATCCTCACAACATTGCATCCTCCTTGGATGTCAAGCCAACCCCCAAAATGGCCGCCCCACTCATCTTCAATCCGAGAAAACTCGCCACGCTCTCCCTCTTCACTTCATCATTCCAAGCTGATACTAGCCAGGGAACATGCATACCGATGCTTCTCGTGCCCAAGTGCGTTCAACCTCCATCGGAAGATCCCCTGCTTGCCTCGTTTCTCTTCTCACCATTTTTGCATTCTTACTCTTTCTTATCCATTTTTTCTCCCAACAACTCTCATTAACCATGGAGCTGGTAGCTCTATGCAGTAACCACCCCCCCCCCCTCCCACTCAATTACATGCCTCCTTCCCATCCCTACTTTCTGTCACTCTCCTTTTTCGGTTTATTTTAAAATATTTTCCCCCTAATTCCGTCCATCTCTCCGACTCTGTATCTCAACCATAGACCGGTACATATCTGTTTGTTCCTCCTCCTATGATGCTCCGTTCTCTCTTTCTCCATCTCTCTCTCTTTCTTTCTTTCATTCTACCCTCCTTTCCTATATCTGCAGTCCCCCTCTCTCCTCTTCAAATTTCCCCCCCCCCCCTTCCCTCTTACCTTCTCTTCCACTCTCTCTCTCCCTCTTTCCTGCTGCTTTCCCAGCACACATACAATTCCCATTTTCACACCTGCTGTGTGTAAGAAACCAGTACGTGCTGTAGGACCACTGCGATGTAGCCATAGTTCAATCTGTCCACATGCGTGTTCATGAAATATTAATGATGGACGGACAGAGGAGAACTTCAACTTCCCGGTAAGTCGTAGTTCTCACCAATACTACACAGCAGAAGAGACAGACACATCATGAAAACTGGATCATTACTCATCACGGCTAGCATTATACAGTCACATTACATGATTGGTTTCTGTCTGTTGTATGTGTGTGTGACATAAACACATACAAAAATTGTTGATTGATTTGAATGATCTTGACATGCCATTTTAGTCTTAAGCATTATGTTTACACAAACTGGTGGTAAACATAAATAAATCCTCATTCATCTGTTTTCATAACAAATTTAATGCTAGTAATATATGTAATGATCTCGCTCTAAGTATTGATTCCAATCAGCTATCTAAATCTCAAGTTGTTTGCTTTTTAGGGGTTCAGGTCGATGAAAATATGAATTGGGATTCACATGTAAACTACATAAATAAGAAAGTATCAAAATGTACTGGAATTATGTACAAGTTAAGAAGTTACCTTCCTAAATCTGCCTTATTCTATATTTATAATTCTTTGATATTATCACATATTATTTATTGTATTGCTGTTTGGGGTAACTGTAGTAAGACCAAGTTAGATAAACTCTATAAATTACAAAAAAGAGCAATTCGTATATGTACCAGCAGTCATTATCTTTCACCCTCTGCACCTTTATTTCATAAAATGAATACTTTGAATATTTTTCATCTTTATCAATATCAAGTAGCAATATTAGGGTTTTTCTACTTCACAAAAAAGTTGCCAAACAAGATTAGTAAAATGTTTTGTATTAATAATACTGTACACTATCACAATACACGTATGAGTAGTTTATTTCATTTATGGAAAGTAGGAAAAACCTTTGTACAAAAAGCTATACGTTTTAATTTCCCCTTAATCTGGAACTCTGTACCTAATTTTGTTCGGTCATGCAAATCTCTATCCCTCTTTAAAAGAAGATTAAAACAATACTTTACTTCAAAATATGTCTAATTTAGCAGCTTTGCTACAATTTTATATCCACACTATGGATTTTCTCAAACACGTGTTACTTGTCATTTTTTGTATATACATGTATCCTTCAACCTTTATGTCACCTTTGTTTTTTATGTATATATATTTGTTTTTATTATAATATGCAAAGTATAGCCTCCACATAAGCATTTGATAGTTAAGGAGACTTTATCTCACAAGGCCATTGCTGGCTTTATTTTAAGTCTTCCTATTTCATTTCTTCTATGACCATACAGGCCAAATTATATCATTGTATCTATCCTAAGTTATTTTTGTATGATTTATTCGTTCTATTATTAATCTGTATACTTGATGTGTATATTTGATGCAAATATGTACTCATTGTTTTTAGAGATGAAATAAATACGAACTGAACTAAAATGAACAATATATTGTGACTATGATATAATCTTGTTCAATAATGTTATGTACATTGTCACAAGGCCCCATGGGATACCAATATATTGTTGAATGGGCTTCCCTGTTTTTTTTACAAAAAAAGAAACAAACAAATGAATTAATCAATTAAAACAGTATATATGAATAAATAAATCAATAATTATAAATAAATGAATTTAAATAAAATGGTACAAAGTGACATAGAAAAAATATGAATCAAGTCATCAAAAAGGTAAACCCACAGGCTTATAGTATTGAATGGCAGTTCAAGATGAAAATCAAACATTGACAGAGCTGAGTGCAAATAATTCAAAATCAGAACAAACACTCTGCAGATTGAATGTCCCAAATAAAAGCAAAAGTATACGAAAAGATTGCCTTCTCGGTGATTATAGGCCTAAACCAAGGGCAAATGCACAATCAATTAATGTCTACAATTATACAAATCATGATGATCATGTTTCCTTCAATGTTTTGTATTTCAGATAGAAACCTCATAGGTACGGTACGTGTAATGTTACTTCAAATATAACTTTGCTTTGATTTTTTTTTCTTCTGCATTCATATCAATTGTATACATTTTTCAGTATGCAATAAACATAATATGTTGATTACAGTTTTATGCCACGAACACAAATCATAAAGAAGAAAAAACAGTATGGAATGAAAATTATCATTCTAAACAATTATGATCTACTACCAAATATTCAAAGTTTGCAGGAGTGACGTTGTTATAAGCAAATTGCTTGGGGAAAAAATGACAATCCAGGAAAATAGATTCAAATAAATGAAATGTTCAAGTATGAAACCATTCACATAAATATTTTTAAAAAATTCACATAAAAATCATAATAGAACTTTCTTGCTAGCCAAGTATTTCTAGTATTTATTATTATCAATATCAACACAAACATGAATTGAATGAATGAATAAATTGAGAACATCACTGACATCTGCCAATATTTGGTTAAAACAAAAATGCAAAGAAATACAAAATAAATATACAATTGACGAAATAGCAGCGGATATTAAAACATAACAGTATTTCATAAAATCATATCAATGCATGAATAATAGACAAGAGGGATTAATGTCATGGTAGTGGTCCATAGGATATTTCTTTGCCCCAAATTTGGTCAATATCTAAATCATGTATTAACCATGGTAAATTTTATTCATAATAAACAATCAAGCACTATTAGCTTTACTCACTGTACACACTTCTACGTAAGGTACAGCACATAATACTTTCTCATTTCCACCTACTAATTGATGGTCCATGACTAATGGAACAAAATGTAGGTCTTCATGTTGTACCCAACAAGCAAATTCATTCATTTGCCAGCAAATATAAAGCAATCAAGCTCTATCACTCATAAATTAAAACACACCGATGTATAAAATATACAAGGAGGAAATCCAATGAAAGAACAACATTCAAGGCAAAGACTATAATACCCTACCTTTTGATGAGTAGATGTCTGACCAACATAGGCCTGTATCATGAATATTCCCCTACCATGGCATACGCAACGGGACAATCACTCACTCACTCATGAGGTACTCATACTGAAATGATCAATATATCTTGGCCCCAGCTGACAGCCCCACTCACACTCACACACACCCACACCACAAGGACTCATCTTCAGGATGAATGGGGACATTCCAGCAGCATTCGTCATCTCCCCCCCCCCCCTCTCTCTCTCTTTTTTATTGGGAGAAAGGAATAACAATATGCTGGGAGTAGAGTATAGACTAAGGACAAGCTCATGCGCATTACTACGAACCTCAGAGAGAGTATTGATTATTGGATTTATGTTGTTGTCTCTATTCTCTGTATATCTTTCATAGGTACATGTAGCTTTTCTCTTCCCAATTCAGTTCACTCTCTCCCTCACTTTCTCTTCAGAGTTGGTTCACTCAAACTCCTGTACTAAACCTCTTTTAGCTTTCCTTGCGGGTTCAAATCTTTCAACTTTGTTCACCTTCAATTGTTCATTCATCCATCCTTGCCCTGATGCCACTGGAAAATCACCTGCAAACTTCTCGCACCTTCCCGCCCACACCAGCATAATCCCTTCAATGTGTATTCATAACATATTTCTCATGACCCTGTTCACATTTGAATGTATATGCTGTTGCAATATGGTTCAAAAAGGTAGGTATCTGTCTCGATGAAAACGATAATAATGACTACATGATGATGATATGGTGAAGATGATAATGAGAAAGATAATGAAGATGAGGATGATGATATGACAGGGATGGGGGTAGGGGAGGGAGGGGTGGGTGACATGTTTCACACAAATTTGAAACCGCAGCATACTAGGTATTCCACATAATAATATATATGATTTATATATCAAATGCTCAAGGCGCTTATAAGAGAGTAAAACATAAAAGTAAACAGAACTAAGAGAAGTACAAGAAAGGGTTAATTACAAATGAGGATAAATGTCTGTCTTCAAACCTAGTACCTGCGGGTGAACAAATGCAATTTTAGCTTGCCCTTAAAGGATGTCGCAAAGTTTGAGTTCTTCGAGCTCACATGCTTGAAATGTGTGAAGATCACTTCCCGAAGAACGGTTGTGTCCTCACGCTAAAACCAGCTTAACGAGGCAAAGCAATCTTCAAAACTATATCGCAGGGTGGTTTTCTGAACCCGTTTGGATGATCACTTCCAAAATCGCTTCGACCGTTCTCATTACACAATAAACTAGTTTCCACTTAACCAGTTTCCAGTAAACTAGTTTGGGATGGTTAGTGTTGTGTCTTACTTTCAAGTTCAGCCTTTGGTCAACAACCTTCCACTATACTCTTATCTCTCTCTCATTATTTCAAAGATTTGGGGTAAACATTCAGTGCATACACCAGTTCTATGTACAGTTGCCCTATTTTTTACATATAATCACAAACTGTAGTATATATCTCTAGAAATGTTAACAATTTGGTATCCCTTGCATTAGCTCATTGGAGTAGTTGATTTTACTGATTCATTATCGGAGGGGGGGCACTTACATTGACGAGTGGATACCATGCGCAATCAAAAAACCATGTAACATGGTAAAAAGGATGTCTTCCAAGAAAGGGCATGTTACATACAGAACGTAATAAGGGTGTCAAAGACACTTAAGTAAAGAAAAAAATCTATTTCGCTAGCTACGTGTTTAGGGTCAAATTTGAGAGGGTACAAGACTAAAATGTTCTATTAAGGATGTAGGTAAAGGTAAAGTTAAAACCGACGTCCCTGACAAAATATTGCTGTATTTGCCTAGGGGTTCAATTCAAGGAATATTTGCCAAGGGTATCGTTTTGTTTCCAATACTTGTTAAGGGTAGGTTTTCAGACACGTACTTGTTAAGGGGTGCATTTTCAAGATATGGAAAATACTTGTTTAGGGTGCTTTTCGAGACCCCATGGTCGCGCATGGTAGCAACGCATCAATGGAAGTCGCCCCCCCCCCCGTTTATCATGTACACATGTATTCTTATTATCCTTCCCTTATCTTTTCTTTCTTTCTCTCTTTCCAACTATCTTTCTCTGTTTTTTCCTCACCCCCCTTGATAGAAGCGTGGACCCAGACGATACACATTAGGGCATTTTTACAGTAACTGACATTACACGGCACAATTTTACACTTCATTTGTTGTTTTAGAAATAATCATACACACAATGAAAGGTGTGTAAAACTGTGCCGTGTAACATCAGTTATTGTGAAAATGCCCATTAGCTTTTGGAATGGAGGATTCCTTCATGAATATTACCTCTGGTGAATGTTGATGACGGTTGGGGTGACGATGGTCGCACCGTCTGAATGTTGGGTGGCAGCGTGGCAGTCTGCCCTCCTGAAGCCAGATTCTCTGCGCTGCGGCTCAGCCGACGGGCAGGTACATCTGTAAAGGTGAGAAAAATAAGAAACGAGGCAATAACAAATTTAAGTTCATAGTAAAACATGGAGTCCAATCAGTGATTCCATACTAATTTTTATGGTTGTGTTATACCACTTTCATACTGACAGCCGAAGTGAATTACTCCAGAGTCCAGCAGATCCTCCACTTTGGAGGGTAGTATGAAAATTCTAGGATTATTTCATTCCGGATTCAAAGAAGAGTACTCAAACCACTTCAAGAAGAGTGTTACAAATAGTCCACGCCAGATGTACGGTATCGCCTATCTCCAGCGTAACTTCACTCATTTCTGCATTGGGGAAGATTCCACAAATATAACCTGAACTTCCTTGGATACCAAGGAGACCACTGCGGATACACCGCAGCGGAGCTTGCCAGTTTGAAAGGGGGTGAAATGTCAGTCCGCAGTACGAGCCTATCAACTCAATCCAGAGTAACTCCACTTCGCCTTCAGTATAACTCATGCAAACAACTCAAGTACAGAGTTGGGCGAAATTTGTTTCTGGTGACTTTTACGGTCCCTATGCTTTTTACTATTCATCATTTCACAACTCCACACAAAATTCAGATAACAAATTTTCATGGTTGAGTGAGCATAACACTTTGGTGACAAATCATTAAAGGGGCTTACGGTTGCGCCTCGTATCTTTAAAAACATGTTAAAATCGTATTAGTCGAGCCTCATAACCATTTCAAGTTTTGGATCCACCACTGAATTGTAAATAAATTTAACTGACCCTGATAAATCTTCAGTAAAAGGTAATGAATATTAGGCCTATTCATTCTCAAGTTTTCAAGAGTGTTTGCTAAATCATGAAAGTGTGTAAAAAGTTTAGAGATAGTGTGTGTGTTGTGATAAACAGATGGATGATAAAAAACATACATCACTATCATCACCACCATCATTTTTATCATCATACTCATCGTCATTATTACCATCATAGTCAGAATCATTATCATCCTTATATTCATGATGATGATGATGATGATGATGATGGTAGGATGCTTGTGATGATAGCAGTGCCTGACTTTTTTTAAGGGAGCCAGCCATGCTAATCAAGCACTTTTAGGGAGCCTGCAGGGGTTTCAGCGAGCCCAAATTTATCACTTTTTTTGTCATAATAATGGTCACTTACTTTTAAGAATTAAAATACACCATCACGATGTACTTTTTTCAGTAAACATCAGTACCATGTGCAGGTGCCATGGCCGAGTAGTCTAAGGCACCTGGCTATACATAGAAAGTCCGGGGTTCGATCCTCGGCACCTATATGCCCGTGAGCAAGGCATTAGAATCTACAATGCTCTTTTATCCTGCTCTCAAATAAATGGAAATGGTGTGCACTTGTTTTTTTAAAAAAAATCAGCGACTGGTGTATTAGTAAAGGTCAAGTCCACCCCAGACAAAGTTGATTTGAATCAGAGAAATATTAGACAAGCTTATTTTTCACATAACAGTTATACGCACAACTCAGTAATATTCATATGGAAGAG
Source organism: Lytechinus variegatus (assembly GCF_018143015.1). Classification (NCBI taxonomy): domain Eukaryota; kingdom Metazoa; phylum Echinodermata; class Echinoidea; order Temnopleuroida; family Toxopneustidae; genus Lytechinus; species Lytechinus variegatus. The sequence continues at coordinate 63,328,348 of NC_054740.1, forward strand.
TGGAGGATGTTCCTCACTATTTCTTTTGTTTGTTATTCATCCAAGATTTCTTTCCATTCTCCATCTTTCTTTGGCATATTATCTTTCAAACAATGCAAGTACATTCTCTTTGCAGAAAAGCCACATTTCTTCTGAAGCTTTGCCAGAAATCTCTGACTGCCATGAAAATTTCTCAAGTTTTTACGATACCATGTGTATGGAAAAACGACACAGCCTGGCATTTTGAAACTGTGCTTGTCGCTATTTTCAAGGCATGTCCATGATATAGACTGCGGAATTTCTGTTTTTAGACGGATTAAAGCATGGATTAGAATGCTGATAAGAAATTGTATAATTTGTGGCTTGTACTAAAAAAAATTAGGGAGCCAGCCATGCTTTTTCAATTACTTTCTTATGGAGCTCGCAAACCTATCGGCCAGCACGTCTGGTGTGGCGCGATCGGTAAAAAACGATATGTTATTATAATAATAATATTCCGCATTTATATAGCGCTTAATACATCGGAGCGATGTCTCTAAGCGCTTTACAGATATATTATTACCCCGGTCATCGGATCCTTCCAAGCCCGCATACAATGTATGCACCTTCTCCACTCCCTGGGGAGCATGCTCGGCATACTACATGGTGGGATTCGAACACCATTATGAGGTTCACTGCAGTCAAGATCATTGACGCACGTTCGAGACTCGCCTTGAACAATTTTTCAAACTTCACTTTTTTATAAAAATAAAATTGAGGCAAGACTGAAAAATTACAAGTTCAAGATTTGTAGTCTAAGCCTACACCTACAAAACAGACTTGGCCCTTATCGTATGGTCGAGACTGCTGAATCAATGTCAACATAGCCTTTACCATTTGAGCAATGTTAACACAGCTTGGATCTCAAAAAATAAACACTGACCATATTTCAGCTAAAGAGGGCAGCAAACCGCAAAGGGGGGGAATCAAGATTGTGTTATCAATATACATGTATGGTTTAATATCTTGCTACGATGATCAATTTGGATAAAGTGATTAGAGTCATAAGTAGTATATGAATAATAATGATAAAAACAATATAACAGGGCTCGACACTAGCGGCGGTCCGACGGTCCCAGACCGGTAAAAATCGCTGTTGGGCCAGTAGATTTTCAGAAATTGGAAGATTTACTGGTCCGACATGACCAGTAAAAAATATCATTGTCGGGCCAGTAATTTTTCCAAAAATAGCAAGATTTAAGGGTCCGACATGACCAGTAATAAAAACCATTGTTGGGCCAATAACTTTTCCAGAAATGGTCAAATTCACAGCAAACCATTTCCCCCCGTTCAATTCTGCAATTCACACACAGAATACACACAGAATGAATCGCACGTGTTACTAGAGTACTATACAGCTTGCGTACAGTGTACATGTAGTCAGCCACACAATCCACATGGTGAATTCTCCACTGGCCGCACGAACGAAGCCTGGCTAAACTCTGGCAGAAATCTCTCACAGAACTGTCAAAATTCACGGTTCATACTCATGAAAGGCTCTTATAATGTCCATATTTCCTAAAAATTGGAGTAACTCTGTCATCTGTAAGCAGTAAAAGGGTAAATTTTCACTTCTGTTTGGTTCAAACAGATCGGGTCTCGGGTGGTATCGTCTGAATACATATAGCCCCACATATGCATTTATGTGTGTGTTGATACACTTGGTTTCTGACTTTCTTTCGTAGCTATTTTAATTGAGCCAAAAAAGAAACAAATTATTTGTAATAGTGTTAGCTTTCTTCCTCTGTTTTCTTCCTGTTTTCTTTCCTTCTTTCTTTTCAATCTTTCTTTTAATTTTTTTTCTCTATTTCTTTCCTTCCTTCCTTCTTTCCTTCCTTCCTCCTTTCCTTCCTTCTTTCCTTCCTTCTTTCCTTCCTTCTTTCCTTCCTTCTTTCCTTCCTTCCTCCTTTCCTCCCTTCTTTCCTTCCTTCTTTCCTTCCTTCCATCCTTTCTTTCTTTCTTTCTTACTTTCCTTCCTTCTTTCCTCCCTTCCTTCCTCCCTCCTTCCATCCTTTCTTTCTTTCTTACTTTCCTTCCTTCCTTCTTTCCTTACTTCTTTCCTTCCTTCTTTCCTTCCTTCCATCCTTTCTTCCATCCTTTCTTCCTTCTTTTCTTCCTTCCATCCTTTCTTTCTGACTTTCCTTCCTTCTTTCCTTCCTTCCTTCTTTCTTTCCTTCCTTCTTTCCTTCCTCCTTTCCTTCCTTCTTTCCTTCCATCCTTTCTTACTTTCCTTCCTTCCTTCTTTCCTTCCTTCTTTCCTCCCTTCTTTCCTCCCTCCTTCCTTCCTCCCTCCTTTCTTCCATCCTTTCTTTCTTACTTTCCTTCCTTCCATCCTTTCTTTCTTTCTTACTGTCCTTCCTTCTTTCCTTCCTTCCTTCTTTCCTTACTTCTTTCCTTCCTTCCTTCCTTCTTTCCTTCCATCCTTTCTTTCTGACTTTCCTTCCTTCTTTCCTTCTTTCTTTCTTTCTTACTCTCTTCGTTTCTGTCTTGCTTTCTTTTTGTCCTTCATTCCTTCGTTTTACGGGGGGGGGGGGGTCACGAAAGGCTAGAAAAAAAAACTTGCGCCTTTTTTTAAATGTTTTCTTTACTTTTTGGGACCAGTAGATTTTAGTTTCGGACCAGTAAAAATTTGAAAAACTGGGTATCTACTGGTCCGACATGAATAGGTTGGACCAGTAGAAAAAATGGGTTAGTGTGGAGCCCTGAATATAAATTATGATCAAATATATCATTATGCCTCTATGGGTAAGAAAAATAAAGTAGACAGGGTGAGGTTTGGCTGTTCGCCTTTCACATTTCGTTTGGTTTTGTGTGTTTTATACATAAAATCTTTGTTTCCGGGGGGGGGGGGGCACGTCCATTCACGATTGGATACCATGCGCAACCATGGGGTCTCGAAAAGCACCCTGAACACGTAATTTCCATATTCTGAAAATGCACCCCTAACAAGTATTGGCGTGTGAAACCCTACCCTTAACAAGTATTAAAAAAAAAACGATACTCTTGGCAAATATTCCCTGAAATGAACCTGTAAACAAATACAGGAATGTTTTATTGTTACGGGTCCTTTGGTCGTTAGCTTATTTACCTTATTTGGTTTAGTACGACCCCACCTTCTACACCTCTCGCAAATCGGACTCTAAACACGAAGTGTTGGGGCAAAAAGGACATCCTTCATAAAACATTTTAATTTTGTTTTATAATCCCCGCAAATTCGACCCTAAACACAAAATTTTCCTAGCGAAATAGATACCCTTTTTTCATTATCTTTGTGTTTTTGACACCCTGATCACATCACGTTACGTAGGTAACATGCCCTATCGTGAAAAAGACATACTTTTTACGTGTTTTTGGGGTCGCGCATGTCGACGGTATCCACTCAGCAATGTAAGTGGCCCCCCCAGGGATTGTTTTATATTTTCTAAGAATAAACATAGACTTATTTTTTTCTGTATTTATACTGTACTAAACCCAATGATGATGTAGGTAAACCGACGTCCGTGACAAAATATTGAAATATCGCTGTAAAGTTGTTTAGGGGTTCAATTCAGGGAATAATTGCTAATAGTATCGTTTTGTTTCCAATACTTGTTAAGGGTAGGGTTTTACACGCCAATACTTGTTAAGGGGTGCATTTTCAGAATATGGAAAATACATGTTTAGGGTGCTTTCTGAGATCTCATGGTCGCGCATGGTATCCAATCATGAATGGAATTGGCCCCCTTCCCCCCCTGGGCAAGCCACACACCACTAATAATTTCAGGTCATATCGGGAGTTCTCCCTGACCTAAAAAAATGAAATCATTCTATGATTTAATAAACAAGAGTGTTGCTAATGCAAGCACATAATATGCCTGCCTGTAACACGAAAAATGGAGTTGTTGTCAAGTAAGAAAAGTGGAAGGTGGAGACTTCACCTTTGACCTTCTGACCTAAAAATCAATAGAACTACTGGGATCTATGCTAGCATCATACACAACAAATTATATGAACCTAGGTTAAGTTCAAATAAAGTTATCGGGTTAACAAGGACTTCAGAAGGGTATGGTCACTATGGTGAGAACATGTCAGTGTGACTTTGACCTTTAGACCTCAAAATCAAAAAGCTTCGTGGGATCCATGCTAGTATTAGCTTTGGAAACCATTTGACTGACAGAGGAAATGCCTTTTTTCTGTTTCAGGTAATTCATGAGATCTCATTGCAAGATGTTTCATAACTGTAAATTTATTATTGAAAACTAATATTTCTTTACAATGAAAACATGAGCATAATACCTAATTAGCACAATCTTTGTTAATAAATCGGATAAAGAAATTGAATAGACAAATCAACACTGCATTTCAAGAATTCCATATACAGAGAAAAAGAGAATATTCATTATTAAAGAATAAAGAAACCTCTCAGCTCCTACATTGTACTGTGATTCAATCAAGGCTGTGATACAAATCGTTCAAATATCATCATCGCAAAAAAAATGAATCACTCATTCATCAGAATGAACAATCAAATGCACTCTTCCAAACACTCTTATTCATTTAAAGAATACCAACAACATGTATACAATAGCTGGGACTACAGCAAAATCTGTGGACAAAATGCACAATATACAATCTTGGCTTATTATTTAAGCACACCCACCTGCGTGAAAAATGTGCCGGATAACTTCCCCCAGTGGCGATGACATTTCAATGTTCTATTGAAACCTTCCAAATAGTATCATAGACAAGAAAAGGTATGACCTCTCTCGAAACAAGAACGAGAGGGAACCACATTATTTTGTATGGTGTGGGAGAGGAAACCCGAGCAATTGGTACAGTTGTAAACAAACCCTGGTAGGTACGGCCCACTGAAGGGGAATACAATGAAAGCACACTGTATCCAGTAAACTGTACGTACGATTCAAAACATAAGAGAAGCGATTAACTCTAACTCGCAGTGAGTGCTGTTGTGAAATGCATTTGTGCAAGCATGTCAGTCCATTGATTAATAGCATTTGTGAAATGAAGAAAACAAAAATAAAGCAGATTTTTATGCATGTGCATGCTTTGAAATATAGGCATAATACCTAAAGCGTTAGTTTTGTTTGACCCATGTAGACTGATCAGATATACCATCATTGAACAGGTCTCAGAAATACTTGAATTTTTCTTCTATTTTTTACTCTCCCTCTGGAGAAAAATCTTCATACATAAAATGAGGTGTTTCCATTATGATGAAATTATTTGCAGGAAGAAATAACTAATACACTTAATCAGTTGTTAGTTCTTGGTGACATACAAAATTGCATAAACTTAATTTCATATAATAAAAATACAAAAGAACAAGTGGGGGTATGACATCATCAGCCCACCTAATGAATATTCATGAAGACATGCCTAGAACTGTTTTGAACACCGGAATTATGCAAATTTTTAAAATTCAATAACTTTTTTATTTGTTATCCGATTCTGCTCATATTTTCAGCATTTTGCTTTGTGAATTTTAATCTCTTTATTGAGATATAGATATTGTCAGCCTGGAACATCCCTATAACCACGGTCTATCACAAAACCGATACATACCTCCAAATCCCTTCAAGCCACATCTCATGACATAAGGTAACTCAGATAATTGACTTTCCAAAAGGGCCGTCTGCACCATACCGAGTTTTCAAATTAGTGCGGTATTTCTGATCCGGCAATTTATCCCGATCTGGATCTCGAGATTATTTGCAATAAAGACGTAATTATCGCGCTAGTTCATAGGATTAATCTCGAGATTGCACTCCCAAGTCAACTTGGAATCATCACGCTAATTCGTAGGTGCAGACGCACTCGGGATTATTTATTCACAGCGTCAGACCATAATGCATCAATGCCTCCCTCGAGCAGGAATCGCTCTTCTTGCAATGGTGAATACAGGGTTTCTTGAATCTCGAGATTAATCGCCAAGAGGGCCGATCAGGCTAAAATCTCGAGATTGAGCAAACTCGGGATGGTGCAGCACTGCCTAAAGTGTGCAGTTGTAACTTTTGATGTTTCATTTCTAACGCTTTTCCAGAGAGCATCAAAATTCTGCAATTTAAGAGTTTGGAAGGACCTACATGTAGAACAAATATACAAATCTACCTATCCTGCACACTGTGAGAGATGATGTCTATATTATGCCATATACTCACTGAATAGGTCCATAACACCTTTCATATTGATCAACTCCTCCAAAATATGAAGAAAAACTAATATTCCAATGCTTCAAGAAACACACTTCATGCACTCAAGCGGATCAACCATGATTCCATGGATCAACACATACATGTAGCAGGTATACATATACATAGCTTGCAGCACTTCTAGAGAACTTTATCTTCAAGTTTCAGAGAAAAAGCCAAGCATTTGGTACTTCTACATGTACAAGCATGACCAGACACACTTAACTGCAACCCCCTTTTCTATTTTACCCCCTCCCCAATCAATAATAGTGAGACCCTTTAACTGTCCTCAAATGACAAAGAGCTTTTGTGCTCAGCCCCTCCAATCCAACTTTGAAGAATGAAAAGTGAGTGGAAATGAATGGCTTCAGGGGAGACATAACACTTGTTCTGGTAACAGGGCATAGGGTTAGATAGAGCAGGGAAGTGGGAGGTTAGAAGGAAATATAACTCAAAAAGTTCCCTTAGTCGCATGCGAGGTGCCAATGACATAATCCCAATCAATCAGCCAATCTGGTTAAAAATCCCCTGCAGTCACTCGTAAATTCCGCTCACGGTCGCGACAGCCGGCGGAAGTACATGTACATGACTCGCGCAATGTACAGTGGGATAGCATTACATGTGCCAAGATGGACATTGAACAAGAACCTCATCAATGCTGATATTCCCTAACGAAATATTCATGTTAGAGCCCTCCGTTTCGAAAATCAACGACTTGGGAGTCCCCAGTTTGCACCTGTAACATTCCGTCACATTAAATTTAATCAAATGTCGCGGACCAAGCTGTACACTTGGATGGTTTTACCGTCAATGTGTTGGACTCAGAACCCAGCCAAAGACTCTAGTATCTAGTGTCATCGCCCGATGCGCCGACCAAGAGTCAAGGACCTGGGCTGGGAGGCTGGAGAAGAATGGACATGCAAATTTTACTTGAATTTCGCATAACATGGTATTCAGTGCTACCGGGGGCATGTACACTTTGCATATCATGCGATGTTATCCAGCCTCGGCCAAGAGTAGAATTTATGAATGAAAATATATCAAGCATGCGCAGTGCCGCATCCCATGCCCACACAGTATTCCAACACAAACACAAAGCTTGATACAGTTGCGGATCCAGAAGGGGGAGGCACGAGCTGGTTGTGAGCAAAAGTCAATATTTTAAAAGTAAATATGCTGTTTTTACACAAGTTTGCCCCCCTTTGAAAGTAACAGCATATATTTGTAATGGAAAAATAGTTTTTTTGGTAATGAGAATATACCTCTCTTTTTTCTTTTTTTTTCTTTTCGCTTGTCATATTTTTGTGGACCCTTCACTTCAACCCTTCAATTTTAGGTGAAAACATTTGTTTTTGTCAAATTTTTCGTGACGAAAAAATCTTCCATTACGGGTGAAAACTTCTTCTTCTAGTCGATAGTCGAATTTTTCTCAGAAAATGTGCCTTTCCCCCTTTGGAAAAACCTGAATCCACTCCTGGTTTGATATTTCTGTGTTTATTTAAAAATTAGGGATATTCACAAGTTCCTGTTCAAATCAAATTCATTTGGAAACTAATGTTCAAAGTTATCATGAAAAAATAGCATTGAAGAATTTCTAAAACAAAACATGATAGTGCAAATCAGTCAACTCACAGTGCAGACTTATCATATTAATGAGACTCTATCTATTACAATAATTTCCAGACTGAAATAAATATTTAGTCTATTAGCAATTTGTTATTGAGAGCGACCAAGTGGTCATAAACCAAATGGACGGTATAAAACAAAGTGGGCATTAGACAAAATGTGAATAGTCGAAGTGCTACATAGACCAAAAGATAGTTAGACCAACTGGTTAGACAGAATGGAATCAGACTAGTCTTGGAGACGTCTCTGAGGCAGATTTTGGACTATTTGGAAACGGTTTTGAGATTCCTGAGACTAATGTGACGTCCTGGGGCCTCATAAGACGTTTGCCCCATTTCAATGGGGGCAAATAGGGCCATCTGATACATTTAATGCTCATTAACATGCAAATGAGGCTGACTATTGGATAATGTAGGTCTAATTTATACCTAGTACTACTGGACATCTAATCATGTTTCTACTGCTATGCAATAAAAAGATATGATTGGAAATATGGAATAGGGGGCCTTAATTACCCAACTCTCCACTATATCACATCATGGAGCTACCCGGGGGGGCCACTTCCATTGACAAGTGAATACCATGCGCAACCATGGGGTATCGAAAAGCACCCTAAACACGTAATTTTCATATTCTGAAAATGCATTGGAAACAAAACGATACTCTTGGCAAATATTCCCTGCATTGAACCCCTAAACAAGTACAGGAATATTTTACTGCTATGTAACGGGTCCTTCGGTCGTCAGTTTTGCCTAACATGATTTGGTTTAGTACCCCATCTTCCACACCTTGCGCAAATTGGACTCTAAACACGTAGTTTTGGGGCGAAAAGGACATCCTTTATAAAACATTTTGATTTTGTTTTATATGTATCATCCCCGCAAATTTGACCCTACTAAACACGTAACTTTCCTTGCGAAATAGATACCCTTTTTTCATTATTTTTGTGTTTTTAACACCCTTATCACGTTACGTACGTAACATGCCGTATCTTGAAAAAGACATCCTTTTTACATGTTTTTTGGTCTCGCATGGTATCCACTCGTCAATGTAAGTGCCCCCCCCCCCAGCTACTACGAGCTCAATGATCATATCAAGATCATATCATATTAACCGTTTCACCTACACACACGAGGCAGGAACACCATGGAGCTGGTAGCTCCTGTGGAATGACCATTGTGCCCTATATTCATACACATTGATAAACAGCTGGAGGCCGACACTATTTATGATCAGGCTACAGCAAGGTCAACAAACTTTCTCTTCTCTGCTCTGTACATGCAAAAATACAGAAAATTCTCCTACACTGTAGGGAACACTCCCACTTCCCCCATTTAATTTGTATAGGCCTGCATAATTGTACATGTACATGTACCTACATGTCAATATATCTTTCTCCTTGATTGTACATGTACCTACATGAAAATGTCAAAATATCAATACTGTATAAGCTGTTACTTTCACGGGGGTTTTATTTTCACAGATTTCGCGAACTGTCGATAAGCCGCGAATTAAACAAGCTTTGCTATATTGCAATCATCCTGTGTAGTTCAAGTATGAAGATAAGCACCTATATATTAAAGTATTTAAAAATAAGGTTGAACAAGTAATTCAAAAAGTTAGCTAGAATTTCATTTTTTTTCTCAAACAATATCAGAGCCTGAATTATTTCCTGGCATGTGTTTATCAATATTTTTTCACTCACTGCAATATTACAATGTATTTTCCATGAAATAATATGATTTTATTGTCATCTGATTGGCTTTATACACACGTAATGACAGCTATTTGCATACCGGTACTGTAAGATTTTGTTCACCAAATTCAACATTTTTGCACTGAAACCAACTTAAAAAAAAAAAAGAACACACAATTTCCGAAGATTACTCTTACAGATCAAACTGTGACATGATGAATTTTAAAATCTAAAGGTACAAAAAAAGTGAAATTCAAGCGACCTTTTTCACACTTTGTAACTGTTTTTACAGGGACATATTCATGTACAAAGCATATGTCAGCATGGTGATTGTGAGGAGCACATTTTTGCTGATGTTTTGCACTATTTTTGCTTCTGAAATGCTGTGAAAATATTTGATACATTTTCTGATCACAATTTCAACAACCCAAGATTCTGTAAGCGAAAATAACAGCTTTTACAGTATATCTTTCTCCTTGATTGTACATGTATCTACAGAATCACAGAGTTCTTGTCTTCAAGTACATGAATTTCTTTATAATTTCAGCTCAGAATACTGAAAATACAGGAAATATTGCATGTAGAGCTACCAAGGGGCTTCCAACGGAGCTACAAGTTCAAATGATCATATTCCGAGGTGTTGAATTATAGTGGCCCAAGCATGGAGTAGTTTGTGTGCAGTGATTTGCAGGGGCGGAAATCTATTCCAAAAGGTACAAGGGGGGACAAGGGACTGGAAAATTTGACAAGCAAAAATAAAAAGGTTATCACCCCAAATTTCAGGTCATTTCGACGGGAATAAATTTGATAAGCAAAAAAAAAAAAAAGGTTATCAAAAAACAAAAATACACGTTTTATTCCGAATTTGAATGATTAATTTTTACCATCATAAAAGACCAGAAATAGTAGGGGGGACATTTGATATTGTGTCCCCCCTACTATTTTGAGTAGGGGGGGACACGTCCTCCCTGTCCCCCCCCCCTGGGATTTCCGCCCATGGTGATTTGTAACTGAAAGGAAAAATAAGCGCTATATCAAATGACTATTGGATTGGACTGGATTTCACTCACGTACTATTGATAAAAGATACATGTCAAGGAGATAATCTTTCTTTTTTCATCCTCTTTTCGATCCTTCTTTCATGCCTCTTTTTTCATTCCATCTATCTTTCTTTTCTTACTTTCCTTTTTTATCTTGTTTTTGTCTTAATTTTTTCCTTAAATTTTTCTATGCCTACTTCCTTCTCACTTCCTCTCCGTTATTCCTATATTTCTTTCCTTCCTTCTTTATTTTATTTTCCTCCATAATTTTGTCCTTATTTTCGCTTCATTATTTCCCTTTTTCTCATTTCTTTCATTCATTTTCTTCTTTCCTTCATTATTATTTTCTTCCTTCTTCTTTTCTTATCATTCTTATACTTCCTTTCTTCTTTAATAACCAATTACTCTCATCCTTTCACCATCCCTTCTTTGTTTCTTCTTTAATTCCTTTTCTTTACTCTGTCTTTCTTTCATTCTTTTTCTTCCTTCCTTCATTCCTTCCTTCCTTCCTTTCTTTCTTTCTTTCGTTCTTTCGTTATTTTCAGTGATTCCCCTTTTTATTGTGTGCCTTGGTCACCTACAAAGTACAAATGAGAGGATATTTATTTAATTGCATATACGCTACTAAAGTTTAGTCTTGACGGCCAAGATAAAATCAGTTTGAAAAAATTACAAGGTACATCAATTCATTGTTAAAAAGAAAAAAAAAATGGTATAAAACTGCAATACTTCGTTTTAAAGTGGTAAACGTAAAACTTTGTTTTGAAGGAATTTTTGCAAGCAGTTTACACATATTTTCAGGCAAGTATTTTCCAACTCTTTACAAATTTATTTGCCCGACCGGACAAGTGCCTCAAAAAAATGATGTAGCACCCTGATGGGAATAATTTTTTCCCCCATATATTCTTGGATTTGGGTCTCATCTATCAGATGAAAGTAAAAATTCAGGAAGAATGTTACGCTTGAGTGAACTCTACTTCTGTAAAGCTTCCAGAAATCGTTTTTCGCAGAAACGATTATTTACATGATGTGTCAAAGGAAAAGGGCGAACAAAAAAGTGACTATTTTCCCTAGGTATAACAAAGAATAACAGAAGAAAAATCAAACCTTAGCTAATTTCATGCAAACCACTGTTTCATGTAAACCATGTATCATCACAACGGTATACATGTAGGTGTATGGGGGTGGGGGAGAGGGCACTAGCATTGGTGCTACTGCTTGATATAGTGTTTTGGGCAAGAAAACAAGTTTAAAAGGTACAAGATATCTTTAATCTTCTTAGCTAAAGTCCATGTGCACTAACACTTAAAGACTGAGCTACTACATGTATTATATGGCACATAGATAATTCCTTGCCATTTGATTGGTTGTCTGATATCGATCATTCAGCCCATTTTACAATCATTGTCATAAAACGTGCACCAAAACTGCAGGCACCACAAGTAAAACCATTCGTGTTTGCAGAGCATGTACGCAATCAGTAACAGACCGAGCTCGCAATGCACGAGCATATTTTGCATCGAAATTCATGAATTTCATACATATAGTAAAAGGATCTATATTTAGGTATGAAACAAAATAAACAAAAATTATTTCCATTCATGCAATGGACGGAATACTTCATGAGGTGAAAGATGAAATGATCCATTCAACTCGGCAGTAAAAGATGAAATGAATCCATTCAATGGGACATGGCAGAGTTGAATGGATCATTTCATCTTTCGCCATATGAAGTATTTACATGTAGTCTGCAGTGCAGGCACAGACCTTGACTGAACTTTGATCAACAAGTGTGTCTCCATGCAAAGACTAGCATATACAAAACTTGCTGTTTCAATACAGAGCGAGAGGACCTTCAAGAGAAATTCCAGTAGTTGCAGTAAACACTGATTTCATGAGAAAGTCTGTAAAACAAGGCTTAATTGTCAGTATATCATCGAGGATCTAGATCTGGTACTGTTACAATTAACTGAACTTTGTGAAATCTTGAAATCTATGCTGAAAAATGTTCACGCCGAAGATCCCCAACACAGATAAGCGCACGTGGGACAATGTATAATTATTGCTTAGGGCGTCGGCCCGACGCCCTACCCGATTCCTGTGCTTATTTGCTGATTTCTCAGCAATTACACAATTTCTTCCAGAATTCTTTGGCACATGCGTTTTATTTATACAAACAGACACTTTGGTGGTCATTTCATTGGATTCTGTACGAACTCATTTTGATATCGTTACCAAAACTAGCATTTACCTTTAAGTACACAAGGCATGAGTAGGCTGCAATTCAGATCCTTTACTTGAGTGAAGGGTTTGCACAGTAGACTATGAACTATTCAGTCCACCGCACTCATAAACGTTCATTATTTATACTATTTATTATCCACATTATATAACTATTTCCAAGTTCTGTGAAAATCAGTTTTCACAAACTTTTTACGTGTATTTGGAAGTGCTCACTCAAACAGAAAGAATTTCTGACAGCCATGTCATCATTTGCTTAAAGAGGCCAATAACAATCTATAACTATGGAAAAAGCTTCAGGATATTCATTTTAAAGGATTATCTCAAAGTGTAAAGTTTATTTTTTTATATGCACTGTAGTGAGACTATGGAGGTATCTATGGGGAAAATAAATTACACATCATAAAAGGTACAAAGAACATCAATGAGAGTTTAATAGCAAGATTTTCCTATAGACTCTATCATGATTGTAAAAAGTAGTTCTAAGAAAGGAATGGAGGTCAACACTGTAATCTCCTCATGTTTTGCACATGCATACCAAGGAAAACTCAAGGATTAAAAAAAAATTATAGTGTAGAAATTCAATAATACTTTACTACTATTACTATTTTAAATGTCATTTTCTATTAATACTATATGGGTTCAGATTATTTTGTTGTTGATTTGTGAAAAATGAATTGTGGAAGTAAATGAAATCAAATTGAATGTTTTCTTTATTTGACTTAATTCAGTGACTTCAGTCCATGGCCCGTATTCTGAAGTCGGGTTTAAAGTAGGCCCGTTTCGGGTACACGGGTACACGTGTACACGGGTACACGTGTACACGCACGGTCAAGTCAGTGCACGTGTACTAAATTCCATCACCGTGTACACGGTAGCATCTGCATAAAGCTTGCGTGGGACTGTAGTCAGTGAACAAGCTCACAGCCTCACATTAATTCTTAATTCTCAGACACTGCACATGTTTTAATCACTAATATGTCAATATATTTCAATTAACCTAGAGTGAGTTTACTTCCAAAATCGCCAATTTAATCCACATTTATTCTGGAGACTCAAGTTTTTGTACCACACGAAATGGGTATGCTCCGGTCAGTGCAGGGCCCTAGTTAGCGCCGACGTTCGTTGGATGCGCATTTTGCATACTGTACCGTACATGCATGCACAGATCGCTGCAGAATTGAGTGTAACTGAAGTTATCGATTGATTTTCATTATTTTATTGCCAATTTGAGGAGCGTGTGTTTGTAGGCTTGTAGCACATGTGTATGAGCGTATAACACGTAACTGAGACTCTCGAAAGCGTTCTTCAATCACTTTTAGAGCCAATTTGAGAATCACCAATTGCGACAGCGATCATTGCTCCAGTTACGTGTTATACGCTCATAAACATGTGCTACAAGACTACAAGCACACGCTCCTCAAATTGGCAATAAAATAATGAAAATCAATCGATAACTTCAGTTACACATAATTCTGCAGCGATCTGTGCATGCATGTACGGTACAGTATGCAAAATGCGCATCCAACGAACGTCGGCGCTAACTAGGGGCCCTGCACTGATTTACTTTTGCATTCTTTATTAATTTAATGCGCTGCTAAGCTGAGTAAACTTTTTAATTGCACCAATTTTTGTGGATTGATACTTCTAACTTCTCAGGTAAGCTTTAAAACCGTGACTTAGGCTACATGTAGGAAACACTGAAAAAATACCATAACTCACTCTCACTCAGTGTTTACAACGTGTACACGTGTACACGACCGAAAAACACGCCGTGTACACGTGCATCAAAAATGGACTTTCAAACCGGGCCTAGTTTAAAGTTGTGGTTTAAGTATGGCTAGCCAATTATTACATAAATCACTAAGTAGAGATATCATATTGCAGCTCATTTTGCTCTCAAATCATTCATAATTGTGTTGGAAGTATAAATAGATGATTGTCTTCACCATCGATGAATCGGGAAAGAGCACAGTAAACATACAAAACATTAACATACAACTTTATATAAAAATCTTGACACTTTCCATAAATTTAGCACAGAGTTAGACCACAGTCTAAGTTAAACCCAACTTCAGAATACGGGCCCATGGGTTCAATAGAGTAAAACTACATGTACACTACCAGTAGGGAATTTAAGAAGTTCTGGGACCTGCGTTCCATGCACTTTTATTTTTTTAGCTTTGAGCTAGCCCATATAAATTTTGTTTTTAATCACAGATTTAAAAGCTACATGTAGAGCTACATTGTAGAGTCAATATTTAGCAGACTAATCAGACTACTTATTTGTTATGAAGATGATTCAAACCCTAACTAATGGCTTGGGTAATTTGCCAACTCATCCACTCATCACAGTCTTGATCTAGTCTGCTGGGCAAACCCTTCGCTCGAGTTAAGGGTCTGAATGTGCAGCCTACTCATGCCTTGTGTACTGAAGGCTCTCTCGTATTGGAACAGCAAGTTCTGTATGTGCTAGTCTTTGCATGGAGGCATACTTGTTGATCACATTTAGTCAGTGCTGACAGCATTGATGAACCCCCCCCCCCCCCCCCCGTTGGTCTATAATGTAATATCCATTTTATTTTCATTCATTCACCCAATTAAGAATTAGGGTGTGTTCAATGTCGGTTTCCAAATTTAAACAGCATCTTCAATCATGATTGAAAATGTTGTTACGAAATATGAATATAATGAGAGAGTGTGTTCAATGTCCTCTTTTCGCGGTCATAAAAGCAAACTTTTTTCAAATTACAATTCAAACGAAAATATAAATGTTGAGAAAAGATGCATTGGAAACGCGATAAGTTCAGATGTTATGACCTTCAGAATTGCAAATGCGACATTTAACACAACTGAGTTTTGAAATGTCTTTAAATTTGCTCGCGTAGACGAAGCCTACTCAGGCAGGTGTCAGAACAAAGGTTTTCGAGTTAACACAAGAGCAGCAATGGTTGGTCATGATGAGGCCTTATAGTAGGCTTACTAATAGTGAAGTCATTTTTTTTTCATCTTAAAGGTAAAAGACTGTAGTTGCAGCAAACAATCATTTCATGATAAAGTCTTTTAAATCAAGGTTAATTGTCAAAATATTATATATCTAGATCTGGTGCATAAATATATATCTGAAAGTTTCACGTATTGACTTCAGTAAACAAAATAATGCTGATGATAATGCTTTGATTGCCGATGAAGTTTTTATAATTCACTTTATAAGTGAATAATAAATAAAAACTTCATTGGCATCAAAGCATCATCATCATCATTTTCTTATTTGATAGAGTGCACATGTACATGCATCTTATCTATTAAAACGGGGGGGGGTGAGTCAAATCAATCATAGAAAGTGTACATATCACTTCATCATTGCGAATTCATGCACATATCATGCCAAAATTATAGAATAATAATAATACACTTTATTTATATAATACCTTTTCATCAGACACAAAGCACATTACAGAACGAAAGACTAATAACAGAAACGCAAATGGGAATATGAAACGTAAGAATAATAACTACAATAATTCACATAATAAATGAGGTTGAACACAGAATCAGCAAATATGAACTTGACTCATTGATACTGATAGCCTAGTCAGCCTTTGATTTGATAAAGTCAGTACATATTACGCGATCCTACGCTCAATGAGAGAATTATAGCAGTGTAATAGCATTTTAAAAAAATCACAACAAATCACAAAACCAAAACAAAAATTAGTGCATATCTTTGAAATTGAAAAACAGCTTTGTAAAAGAACATCTACATGTACAAGCACATGTCTGTATACAGCAAAAATAAATAGATGTACACAGCATCATTAAGCAAAACAACAACTAAAGCTGTAATCAAACGTTTTCCATCCGGCAAACGACCACCCATGCCACTAACCGTTTTCAATTTGACAGTTTTTGATAAATGGAGATCTACTGTCAGCCACGGACTACATATTTTTTGTGTAGCTACTTGTAATATTTCAAGTTTTTCTGACTTATTTGTCATCATAAGTCAACTCAAAGACTTCCGATGCTGTGTCTTTACTTCTACCAGTGATCTTTCTTACTGCAAAGTACTTAAAATACATCAGCTAATCATTGATAACCTCACCATTTTGGTCCCTCATGTCACTCGTATGTGTCGCGGCACTGCCGCGAGTGCACAAGTACTATGTGCAGTTGATTTGTTTACTGGCTCGCAATCGCCTGCCTACACAAAAATATGCACATTCCGCATAAAGTACCTTGATCAGAGCTTTTGAAGACAATTTGAAGATCAGGAATCGCCACAGAGATCGCCTCATTAATCATTGATAACATGTCCTATTGGTACATGTACTTTCGATATGCATCAAAAGTACACTCTCTAAATTAACAATTAAAAATGATTGATACCTTTTAGCTTCAGTATGTAGAAAAGAATGGCTCAAAGAGAAAAAATGCTGGACTAGTCTCTGCAACTTTTCACTAATAACTGAAATAAGCAACAATTACGTAGTTCCAGATACAAGAAAAACGTTTGTTGGCTGTTACACCAATTGCGCAATAATTTGCTGTGCCATATTCGTGTTCATTTTCCACACATAGCTGAAGACACCAGCAAACATGAATGGTGACAGGTTCGCTGGTGTCTTCATGTGTAGAAGACGAGCGCGAATACGGCAGAGCAAATTATTGCGCAATACAATCACAGTAAAAGACATGCCAAATGGATCTATGCATACATGTAAGCTCTCAAGCTCTCTCACATTGTATTTTATAAGTAATATCATATTGAAAAGAGCTTTATGCTATCAAACCACTTTGCATCATGTTGTCATGAAAATGAATATTTATTGAATAAAAAAAAGAAAATTGGATTTAGGCTTAGCATTGGGTCAAATGCATAAAAAGAACTTTTGCTAGGCTTTTGCTTAATTCCGCATGCATAAAAATGAATGAGCAAATGCCTTTGCTAGAAAGCTCAAGCTATTGCTAACTGCCTGCTAGCATTTGCTTCACGATTAAGCTATTGCTATGAAGTGTTTGCCTATTCAAAAAGGTGAAAAATTTGCTTGTGCTTTTGAGCGTTTGCTTGAGGTTTTTAGGCTTGATCAGGACATTTGAGTCTTATAATCATGTTCTCTATAAAGAGAGAAACCCAAGATGTAAAGTAGCCTGTAACATGTTTTCTTCCTTATGTGCAAACTGAGTGCCAACTATTAGTTAGAAACAAGTTAGTTTTACACCACGTCTAAGGAAAAGATCTGATTTCCGCCTTTGTTTTGTGAGTACTGTTTGCACAAGCGTGATGTCACTTGAATCACTTCAAACGACTAGCAATTGCTTTCTCAAGGCAAAAAAAATGGTTTAAGCACAAGCAAAGGTTATGCATATGAAATAAAGCAATTGCTAAGTCATGACCTTCTGCTTTGGCTAGCCATTGCTTGTGCTTGAAGCGTTTGCTGGCAGCAAATGAAACATTTTATGCATGCATCTGACCCATTATCTC
This sequence comes from Lytechinus variegatus, assembly GCF_018143015.1. Classification (NCBI taxonomy): domain Eukaryota; kingdom Metazoa; phylum Echinodermata; class Echinoidea; order Temnopleuroida; family Toxopneustidae; genus Lytechinus; species Lytechinus variegatus. The sequence goes on from NC_054740.1 coordinate 63,346,642, forward strand.
TTTATTTGCACTGCAAACTTCTTGGACAAGCAAACAAAACACAAGCAAACAAAATTATGTGTTAGATAAAACTTTGTATCACGTACCTTTGGGTGGACTAAGCCAATGAGATGACATTCTTTGGAGCATTAGATCAAAAGAAAGTGAGGCAAAATCAGGATAAAAGTGAGTGGCGATTGACTGACAGTGCAGGGCGAATGTAACATGCAAATGTTCCGACAACTAATATGGTTGATGCTAGTATTACACGCAACAAATGATGAAGAGGAAGCACAGTGGCATCCTGAAGTGAGTTGATGAATTGGGGACAAGATCGTTGGGGAACCTACAGGCCTACAGAGAGAATAAATGACACAATACAATAGGACAGAACAATACATTAGAGTCTGATGGTCTCAAATGATATGGATATTAGGGGAAGAAGGAAATACTGTATGTTGTTCAGTTTGGAGTCTTAGTATAAAAAGTGAAGGTCGGTCAGATTCTACTTTACGACAGAAAAATGACAGTTCACAAGTGACTGGACAAAAATGTTAAAAAACAAAGAACATATTGATCAGTGAAACGTGAAAAGAAGATATGATACAGTATCACATAATCTTTGCATGTGGGTCATTCCATAAAGGTCGGACGTACATTCGGACACATTTAAGAGCTGTATCTCCTTTAATTTAATAGCAGTGTTTTATTTTTTCCAGTATATTATAACATGTGACCTGGGCTATCATTACACCATGACAGCACCAGGCTGCTATATGAAGAATAGAAAATATGGGCAAAAATGTGAGGGGTCGGACGTACATCAGACAAAAGCAGGTTTTATGCTTTTAAAGTTCATGTCAAAATCTCTGTGATTTGTGTGATGCTGGTACTGAAATTCTAGTATTGGCTCTTAGCTAAAGGATGGATCTTTAAAGAACTGAAGTAAAGAAATTGATAAACATTGCCTTGTTTTAGTTACAGGCTGATCTATTTGGGGTCGGACGTACACTTTGAAGGGGTCGGACGTACACTGTGCAAAATATGTGCACACTGTACGTCCGACCCCCTATGAAGATCAGTTACACAAAACAGAGAAATTCTAAACTGGAATTTTTTTTTATACATACTGCTTGGTTAGTTGTCTTTCACATAAGACAGAATTAACAAATGAATCTGATGCTGGTGAAGAGTTATGCTTGATTAAAGTTGACATGCATTCAGATAGTGTACGTCCGACCCCAACACTGATCTTCTAATACAGTCAAGCAAAATACTCCTCATATCTGTTACAAATGAGTCAGAGGGGTTAAACTGTTTCCATTTTGATATCGACATTTTTAGACCACATCAATAACAAAACAACACAACTATTCACATGATGCAGGATATTTTTAATGTTAAACTTCAAGGAAAATGTATCCTTTTTAATGGTTTGCAAGAGACCTGACAAAGAATTTATTCAACATTAAAAAACTTATCCTGTTACAAACTTTGTTTAAACAAGGTGGGTTTTGAAACATGAGTCTTCCCTGATGTTGCAATCAATAGTATGCATTATGACCTTTGACCCCTAGATGACCTTTGATCTTTCCATCTTCAAGAACATACATGGTTTTTTCCACTGATCATTTTGTTCCAAGTTTGAGCAAAATTAATGCAGAAATAAATAATTTGACATTTTTAGCCCTAGATGACCTTTGACCTCTCCATCCTCTTTAACAAATATGTGCATGTAGTACTACCCACTGATAATTTGTTCCAGGTTTAAAAACAATTGATGCACAAAAAACCCGTACCTTTAGCAAAAGTTTAACCCCCTGACTCATTTGTAATATGCCGAGCAATTTGATTGACTGTAAGAAAATCGGTATGGGGGTTGGATGTACACTGTCTGAATGCATGTCAACTATAATCAAGCATAACTCTTCACCAGCATCAGATTAATTTGTTAATTCTGTCTTATGTGAAAGACAACTAACCAAACAATCATAACCACTTATCATTTGTTACAAGTTTGAACAATATTGATGCTCACAAAAAAAAGAAATTTGATTTACACAAAAACTGTAAAAAAATGACTGAATAGCCTCTTAACTTTTGACCCCTAGATGACCTTTGACCTCATCAACACGAACATGGTATGAACCAAAGATCATTCGTACCAAGTGTGAACACGGTTGATACAGAAATAAAGTAATGAGAACAAGTCAAAATTAAATGAATGAATAACAATTCACATTTTCATAACTTACTTACACCCCTTTTGGCAAAAGTGGAATGGTCTTGACACCCATGTATCATCATAGCAAATGGGCAGATCTATTTCCCATAGAGGGGTGAGTGTTGTATCTGAGATTGAGGGGAATGGGCAATTTCTTCTTTTATATGGAACTTCTTTGTTTAATGAATTTGTCATGTATTTGTATCTTTTTTACTTCGATTTTCTTTTTTAATTTCCTTCAGATTCAGACTATTATTTAATCATAATTACCCCTAAATTGAGTGATAATTTGAGATGAAGGAAGACAATTTCCATTGAATAAGTACACAAAACACAAATAAATAATTTCTTCAAGATGATATCATATGAAAATCTACATATTGTCAAAAATGTGTGGTACTTTTTGTGAAATTGGTCTCAAAACTTGTGCAAGACTTCAAAGAAAAAATGATAAAACTACACAGCAATATCACCTAGATGTTAAAGTATTATCATGCAAAATGTTAAAGATGGAAGGTGATTTTTGCCCCCAGTATTTGTTGGGTAAAAAACGCAAAAAGTTCATTGTTAAACTAGGTTGAAATTGAAATTTGTATACAATATTGAAAGATTGATATGAGTAAAAGATATTATGATATTTAAACTTTGCAAAAAAACATCTAAGCAGTGCAAGATAACTTCATAAAAGAAGTAGCAAAGGGGTCGGACGTACAGGGGGTCGGACGTACAAAAAAGTTGTACGTCCGACCCCCATTTAACTTGAAATCCAGGACTAGTGGTGAGCTGCCTTCTGGTGTATATATTAAACAAACCAAACTTGCTTTGCATCTGACTTTGGGGAAATTTGTCTGCTTTTGTTTTGCTTGTAAGAAAAAAAATGTATGTGAAAAGGGGTCGGACGTACATTTGAAAGTACCTGCTTTTATTATATTTGATTTGAAAAATATAAGAAAAGTATAAAAAACCTAACTTGTTTTTTAGAAACCTCACATAATAACAACTTGGACAACATCCAACTTTAATCATTTCAAAGCTTATATAACGTTTAAAATTTGTTGCAAACTTTACCTTTTAAAATAAGTAAAATTGTATTTTGTTGCTATGGTGACTTCAATGCCTTGCCAAAATGAAACAATACATTGTTTGAAATTATTTCTTTCAGATTCATACATTTCAGTGTCTTAGCTTTCAAGTGATACCTAATTTGTTCTGTTTGTATGATTTTGAAATTTTGACCAAAAGGTTTACTATTTTATGGAACAGCCCATGCACGTGTAGGCCACATACAGATGTGGCCTTCAGGTGAAGATTGAAAATATGACATACCAATAGGGCATATCAAATTCATTCTGCAAGCATACATGTATCATGAAAAACTACACATGTAGGGTCACGCATCTTGAACTAATCCCACAGAAAGGTGGTGGTGGTACGCTTTTTCGAGGGTAGAGGATGGGGCGGGGGGAGGTCTCATTTTAAAGCTTGCGGTTAGTATAAAATTCGAACTTTCTTTACAATTCGCTTCAATTGATGAGTGATAAAGAAAACCCTTAAATTATGACGCCATTTTTTGCCATCAATTTGTGATACTTTTGCTCAATAATAGGAAAACAAATGCAGCACGTCTGACAGTCTCACCTGCATTGCGCCATTCAATATAGCAGCAGTGCTGACTAGTACTATCAAATAATTATTCACAAAAAAACACCACTCATATAATGATACAATACTACGTTAATTGACCCTAAATGGCATTTGACCTTGATCATGTGACCTAAGACTTGTCAGTGATACTTGATTACCCCTTTGTCCACGATTCATAATCATATCCATAAACTTTGAAAGTTATAACAGCAATTTAATAATTACCTCCAACATGGCCAAAGTTCATTGACCTTAATGACCTTTGATATTGGTCATGTGACTTGAAACTCAGACAGGATGTTCAGTAATGTTTGATTACTTTTATGGCCAAGTTTCAGAAACTAGGTCCATATACTTTTAAAGTTATGGTGACATTTCAAAAACTTAATCTTAGGTCCCAACATGGTCTCAGTTCATTGACCCTAAATGACCTTTAACCTTGGTCATGTGACCTGAAACTCAGGCAGAATGTTCAGTAATACTTGATTAAGCTTATGTCCAAGTTTCATGAACTAGGTCAATATACTAAGTTATGCTGTCACTTTTTAAACTTTGGTTTAATAAGATTTGATGTTGACGCCACCGCCGTCGGAAAAGGGGCCCCTATGCAGGAGACAAAAAAAAAGGGAAGTTGAGGAGTGGTGAAAGTGCTACACATTACACTCTATGTGATTACTGTATTGCTAGTATTGAACATGCTGTGGTTCTCAAGGGGCGAGGAAAAAACGTCCCCTTAAAGAAAAAAAAGGAGAAAAGGAGAAGAAAAAAAAAGAGTGAAGGGTGAAGGAGAAGTGCACAGCTTTATTGCTTTCCTTCTTGTTTTATGTCAAAAGTATAAGAACCTATAAAACGAGACATTCATCTGTCTCAACATTTTTGTATATAATTTTGCTTCCGCGCTCTCCGTAGGAAAAATATTCAAATATCGAATTCTCCATGAACATAATTCTTCCTTTTCAGGACTAGTGAAGGAAGATATTCAATTTCTCTCAACCTTGTTCTTTTTGTTTGCATATAAAGTTTACCCAGCTGCATACATTCCTCAGATGCTGTAGTGTAGGGAGCTTGCTCACAAGTAGGGCTGCTGCACTGTTAGGAGCTTGCACACTATTCTTTTTTTTTTTGCTTAATCCTTCTCTTTTCTGCTACACTGCACAAAGCTGACACAAAATGAGGTTGCTGCGATGTTAGGTAATAGTTCACAGTAATTTTAGGACCCCCCCAAACAAAAAAAAGCAAAAAAAAAATTACATGTAAATCATTTTCTGTTGCTTGGCGAGAGGGACAGGTAGTCAGATTATCGAACAGAAAATGGGGTGTGTTGGTGTCACGAGCATTGAGAGTAGGATGCCCTGGGCAGATCTTATTTTGAAGGACAAGTCCACCCCCAAGAAAAAGTTGATTTGAATAAAGAGGAAAATCCAAGGAGCATAACACTGAAAATTTCATCAAAATCAGATGTAAAATAAGAAAGTTCAGCATTTTTAATTTTCGCTTATTTTCACATAATAGTCATGTACACATCCTGGTCAGTATGCAAATGAGGGAACTGATGACATCACTCACTCACTTTTTCTTTTGTTTTATTAGTCGAAATATGAAATTTTCCCCTCATTGTCCTGTTTATTTCTCCCTGAACATGTGGATTTACCATTGTTTAACACTACATGTATATGGTTCAGTCAAGTTGGTACTTATTGTCAAATCTGTAAAAAATTAAATATTGTATAATTCATACAATAAAACACTTGAAAAGAAATAGTGAGTGAGGGACATCATTGATTCTCTCATTTCCATGTGACCTAACTTGTGCATATATTTTTTTTTAAATGAAGAAACTTTAAAACATCACAACTTTCTTATTTTATATCCGATTTTGATGAAATTTTCAGCATTCTCTGTTGATTCATAATATAAACATTTTCTGAGGTGGACTTGACCTTTTGACCTTGGTTGGGGAAGTTTATTTTCTCCTTCTGTATGTGAGATGTTGCTGAGGTGTGTTTAGTGTCGAGACCGATGTTAGCAAATGCTTTTCACCACTAGCATTTTGGGTGTATCTCACTCGGATAAATATACATGTAGATAAGATAACACCATATTCAGGGGATCTGTGAGTGCCAGTGTGATTGCTCCAGTCATTTAAAACTTTTCTGTAGCTTCTTGGCAATCAAACAATCACTACTAAGGACATTTGTGGGGGGAGGGGAATGGGAAGTTTGTTTCATCCCAACTCATTTTCATTGGTCTTTCTTTTGCCATTTTTGTGACTTTGGATTCTGAAACCAATAGATGTGATGGGCTATAGCCTCTCTGTAATTGAAGTAATCTCTTAATTATTGATGTGTGTTTTGTAAACATTATCGGAGCTGGCCTGTGTAAAGATATTGTTCATATTGACTGGTGAAAATTGCGCAGTGCCTTTATAAAGTTTGATGGAACCCAGTCTACATATTTTTCATGGACCTAGCCATGGAGGATTATCTATTGACTATTTATTGTTACTGGGGGTGCTGTGACAATGCTCAGCATCCGCAGTAACATTAGATTAATCCTCCGTGGACAGGGCCCTGATCTTTTTGAGCGAAAAGAAAAGTGATAGTTGACCAAGTTCAACATTTTTTAAGGAAATATACATGTACTATAGACATGGCTAGGACATTTCACTCATTCACTGATGCAAAGTGTGGAATTTACTTCCAGTGTGTAGATCTAGGAATAACGCATTCCGGAGTTGTTTAGCGAGTATGCAGTGCACGAGAGGTTTCTTCTGAGCATGTGCACTCCACACTCGCCTTCGGCTCGTGTGGAGTGTGCATGCGAAGAAGAAACCTCGAGTGCACTGCATATCGCTGAAAAACAACGGGTAAATGCGTTATTCCTTTTATAAGATGGCTAAGTAATTTCGAACGCAATTTTAAGCACCTTATATGAGAAAGAAATAATGAAATAAATCTAAATCAAATACCAAAAATTTTGAAATTGCACTTACCGTGGGTTAAACAATTTGGGTGCGCGAAATTCGCACGGGCGTGCAGGGATAGACACTTTTCGCGAATGATCACATGGTACGCTTTGACCAATCAGCAAGCAGCAAATTATTTACCATCTTGTAGATCTAGACTTTTAAACTTGTGGATGAGGAGCCAGATTTTGCATCTAAATACTGATCATTTTTCAAGGTTTATTTACTTTGAATATTTGTATATATTTAATGTTGGGCCACCAATAAAATATGATGGCTTTGGTGGTCAAAAATATTTAATGTGGAACCTTGTTTAAAGAATTATTATTTGTTGAATAAGTTTTCCTTAAATTGTTCTACAAAACGGCACCTCATAACGTAGCTCTAGATCATAACGAAGCAAGTCAAGGGTCAACCTGTCAAGCCACTTGTTCGCTGCAACCACCCTGCCTATAAGGTATCTACATGCAGATCTATGGTAAGCCAATGCAGTATACAACACACACTGAAAAAATCTCTAAAATATCACTTTTGTCACCAAAGTACTGATTTCCATATAGTAGTGATTTATTTTTCATTAAATACTAACTTGGGAATCATTTTTTTTTCATTCACAAGAGCACTCAAAATCTTAATATTTTGAGCATTTTTTGTGTGTTTCCATTACAACTCAGTTTCCATTACTACTATAACTTGGCTCTTATGTAATTTGAAGTCTTTTATTTAATAAATTGAAAAATGACAATTTTCTTCAAATTTTACTTTCCACCAATAGAGGGTGCACATGCTCGTATCGGCACGATTCTAGTAAACTTAAGGTCAAAGTAAATGTCACCTTATGAATCACTCCAATACATTATTTCGTCGCCTTCCCACAGAATGGCTGTTAACGTATGTTGGCGCCAAAAAAAAAAACGAATTTTGCATTATTATTCAACCAGCCCAGGGTGTTACATATGCACTTGCCCGAGGCCAATTATAAATTAGAGTCGGGGCAAGTGTTTTGAAGTGAAGACCAAAACTACTTTCCCCAATCGGGCAAGCAAAATTCTCAAAGAATGACCAAAAATATGATCGATATGATATTGACCCTGATTTTGGTCATGGCAGGCAAGATAAAATCACTTTGGAAAAAGAAATGCAATAACAAGGTAGATCAGTTCATGTCAAGAGAGAAAAAGGTAAATGGTTTATAAAGCTGCAAACCTTTCTTTTGAGGAGAAACTTTTTTTTCAAAGATTTGGGGGGGGAAGTGAAATAGTGAAATAAGATTTTTGGGCAAGTATATTCTAACTAGTTAAAAATGTTCTTGCCCAACTGGGCAAGTGCTTCCTAAAAGTCATGTAACACCCTGTTTAACAAATAAAAAAAACTTGAAACTTGATTATAAGTAATTATCATCAAGTTTCAAATTTTATTATTTGTTTAAATAATAATTTTTATCTATAAATTGTTTATAAAAACAGAATTTTCTAACAGCGCTTATCGAAGCTGCATCATAACGAAGCAGTTCAAGGGTCAAGCCCATATGTGCGATGTTTATGACTGGATCGAGGGATCTACACAAGATTGGTCTGATAAGAAACCTCTAATTTTCACATTTATTCTGTTTTTGCACCTTCATAAGCATTAAGGCCTATGATTATGAAGGTGTATACTATAGATAAGTAAAATTATCAAACAAATTTACATGATTTCTAAGTTAAAACATTATGGATTTTCTAGGGAAAATCCATCTTTGGTGACAAGACTCGCTTATAAGTTATATGTCTAGACTATAGATGGAATATAGATGGAAAGGGTATCAAGGCTTTGTGATGAATAACTATGTGTAAAAATATAAAAAAATATCATAACAAAGTTCTCAAGGCTACACACACCCACTCATTCAATGAACAAGATTAAGCAAATAAAATAACTGTAAGAAATAAATATTAAATAGTAATAATTCATTGATAAGTGATCAGGTATATTCCAAGAGCCCCCAAAAAAAATTTTTTTTTTTTTTCCCTACCAGCCCCAAACGGGCCGAAGTTTAACAAAAATAAATCAAACACTCATTTTAAAATAAAAACTTACAACAATAAACAGGCGCAGACCAAGGCAAAGTCTGAGTATTAATTAGGCTAATAATATAGCCCGGGGACGTCGCCACTTCTGTTCGGGCTGACTCAGTAAGCCAGTATCAATCAGCTGAGTAAGTACCGTTTGTGGATGGGGATAGGCTACATGTAGGCAACAACATTGAACATGCAAGACTGTATACACTGCCCAGCCGCAGGCACACTCCGCTGCGCCTGGACCAGCTCGCCTCAGCCTCGCTCACGGCTCAGCTGTGTCTGACGAGAGTCTGTAAGTGTAAAGTTACGTGGAGCCTAATTACTTCAGCCTTCAAGCGCAGGCTCAGCTCATCTCATTCTCACTAATCAGTGCAGTATCAGTGGTCACTTGTTCTCAGATCAGGATACATTTTTAAAAATCAAAACAATCACAAACAATGTCATCAAATGATCCGGCTCTTGCTCAGTCCCCAATTCCATGGCGCAGCCCACTTTGCGCTAACCACCGAACGTAGAGGGCAGCAATACACGACGGACAACGGCCAAGGAAAAACTACTGTATGTATTTTTATTGGGACTAGTCGACTTGATGAGAAAACTCAAAATTTGAAGACTTAGAGCTCGTCAAAAATCGGGAAAAAATGCTGTTTCGGAGCTTGAGTAGGATGCTTATGACTGCATTTACTAAAGAGACATTTTTGGTTTACTGTTTCACTATCTTTGCATTGACGCCAAATGGCGACAATGCCTTGTTCTTGCTTTCTATTCCCCCTATTAAGAGTGCAAAATAAAAAGGTGGTAGACTCGGTGAGGAAGCCGAAGCGATCGACCGAGCCGGGGTGGGGGGGCTGAGATGACTGATCTCTCCCCTAGAGATCAGTGGCTGAGATGGGGGGCAAGACCCTCTTCCAGGGCAAAAGAGATTTGCAATTTTTGAAATCAAATATATGAATTTTGAAGCACTTTGCAATTCTGAATTTTAATGTGAAAGAATAACCATGATGATAATCTAAGTTTATCTAACCCAGTAACCCCGTCCACTAGCGTACCTATGGGGGGCAAGGGGACAGACTGCCCCCCCCCTGACGAGTCACAACCCATGCAGGGAACCTATCCCTGCCCCCTCCCCCCTGACGAGAAGTTGAAGACCTTTTTCTTTCTTTTTTTTTTGCTTGTCAATTTTTTTTTACTGTAAAATTATATCTAGGACCCTTTTTTTGGGGGGAGGGGCTTGTCAATATTGTTTGCTGGCACGAAATCCTTTATTTGTGGTTGAAAACCTTTTTTGGGGGTAACATTTTTTGCGGACGATTTTGCCCCCCCCCCCCTGTGGAAAATCCTAAGTACGCCACTGACCCCGTCCCAATTTTTTTGGTAGAACTTTTACAGTTATTTCTTCGCTCATCCTTTTGAATACAAAATAACAGTAACTCATAAGCCCCAATTAAATAGCTGAGTGAGAAGCACGTGCTAAAAATTTGGGAATTTTGTGTATTTGTCCAAAGAATTAAATGTGATCATGAAAAAGATGCACATGTAACTAAATAATTAATGAGCGCGAAGTGTGAGCTGATAGGCCTATTGTTGATATACTAGCCTGATCCAAACATGGATCTGTTGAGAACTGTTTGCAGTTACATGGCGATATTTTCAACAACAAAATAATTGGAGCGCGAAGCGCGAACACTCAATTGTGCAATGCATTTTTGCAAAACTGCATGTTTTTAGCATGAATTGTAATTATGAACAGGATAGGTATGTGAAGCCCGAATAGAAAAGACTCTAATATTCTGATCTGAAAAGGGAAATTTTAAGGAAAAGGAAATTATATGCATGAAAAGGATATTATCTCATTTAATAGTGTATAGCTTGCCTAATATCTAATACTATGAATAGCATGCATGGAATTTAACAACAGCGTGTGCAAAGCGCGAGCTGAAATATTTGATAACCTGTCATGCAAATGGGAATTATCCAGGATATTTGAATTCACGTATCCAAATGCAAGAGCGAAGCGCGAGTTGATATTAGGTTTTGACAATCAGACCTGAAAAGGGCTATTTTGAAAACGTAATGGAATACACGAAGACAATAAGTACTTCAAGTGGTGCAAGCGCGTGCAGTGCGACCATACACGAGACATTCTACAAAGCACCTACTTGAAATCGATTCGTAAATCAAACACAATAATGAGAGTTCGATATCTGAGCTGCTTACATATGTTTTGTTGGCCTATTGGCTCCAAAGACTAGAAATTTTAGCTCCATTTCAGCCTATGATTATGAGCAAGATATGTATTTCACATTGGCGGCGGAAGCCAGAAATTTTAGGAGGGGACAACCAAAATTATTTTGACGAGCAAAAAAAAAAAAAAAAGGTCATCAACAACAAATCTAGGGGGATGACACGTCCCCTCTGCCCCCCCCCCCCCGCTTCCGCCGCCTATGCGAGTGCCGAGAGTGAGCTAAAATTTCTTTATATTCTGACCTGAAAGCTTTATATTCTAAGCATTAAAATCTTTTTTTTTTTGGCATATCCGAAATCATGGAAAAACATATCATTTTGCCCCTTCCCCCTGCCCCCAGGATCGACGCCTCTGCATGGTAAGTGAATTTTTTACCCGCCCTCTGCATTTTAATGCTTCCGCCGCCAATGCTAATCTGGGGCACATAACAAAAAAGCTGAGCAATGACCCACCTGGTCCCCGTAGCACAACAAAAGTTAACAGACAATTCCCCCCTCCCCCACACACACAGATTTGAAAAAATAGATAAAAATCAAAGAAGCATATAACACTGAAAATTTCATCAAATCAGATGTAAAATGGGAAAGTTATGACATTTCAAAGTTTTGCTAAATTTCACAAAACAATTATAAGCGCATCCTGGTCTGTATGCAAATGAGGGGGCTGATGACGTCACCCATGCTGTATTTTTGTATTCTTTTAAATGAAATATGTGAATTTTCTCCTCATTGGAGGGTGAAATGAGTTTACTTCCTCCATGAACATGGGGAATGACAATTGTTCTAACATTTATGGTTCAGTAAAACTGGTCCTTATGGTCAAATCTATAAAAATTGAAATATTGTATAATTCAAACAATAAAAAACAAAAGAAAATAGTGAGTGAGGGACATCATCGACTCTCTCATTTGCGTGTTGCTGGGTTGTGCATACAGTGCGTCCCAGAATAAACGAAACCGAGATTTAGCGATCATTTATCATAACTTAATCATAAATAGAATAGACAAATGACCTACTAATTTAAAGCTTAGAATCTCCTCTTTCATCTGATATTACTTAGGTTATTTCTTATTCACGCATGAGTGAGCAAAAACAATTTGAAGAAAGGATACCAAAAACTCATTTGGCGGGGGTTATCTGGGTTTCAAAAAGAAAACCACATTTCTGAAAAGTTCAATATCTGCTCTTTGATTTGGTACCAAAATTACAAAAAATGGTCAAGAAATAAAAAAGTTCTGTTCATTTGAAATAAGGCTTGTATTTCCATAATTTCATGAGATAAACATGTTTTCACCGGTATCCCACAGAAGCTTTCGCATGGTGAACAAAAGATTTAATGCATGGCTGATCGTCAACAAAACGGAGTGTCGAGAGAGTTTGAAAGCCATCCTGGAGAACCTCTTCATTTTATGAAATTATTGAAATTCAAGCCTTATTTCAAATGACCAGAACTTTGTTATTTCGTGACCATTTTCTGTAATTTAGGTATCAAATTAAAGAGGAGATATTGAACTTTTCAGAAATGTGGTTTTCTATTTGAAACCCAGATACCCCCCGCCAAATGAGTTTTTGATATCCTTTCTTCAAATTGCATTTGCTCACTCATGCGTGAATAAGAAATAATCTAAGTAATATCAGATGAAAGAGGAGATTCTAAGCTTTAAATTGGTAGGTCATTTGTCTATTTTCTTTATGATTAAGTAATGATAAATGATCGCTAAATCTCGGTTTCGTTTTTTCTGGGACGCACTGTATAACTGTTTTGTGAAAAATAAGCGAAACTTTAAAATGTCATAGCTTTCTTATTTTACATCCGATTTTGGTAAAATTTTCAAGGTTATTCTTGTTTGATTTTTCTCTATTAATTCAAATAAAAAAAATCTGGGGTGGACTTGACCTTGAACGATGTATCATTAATTTGCTAAAAACAATTTCCATTGGTTCCTAAATCGTCTACTGAGCAAAATGAGCTTGAAACGATGACCTTGATAAGCAAACAAGTCACTAAAAATTTGATCCAAATCCCCGGGCAAGGAAATAACAAAGTTATTCCGGTGAAACAATTCTCGGCATGTCTTCATGAATATTCATTGAGCAAATTGATGTCATATCCCCATTTGTTCTTTTGCATTTTATTATATGAAATTATGTTTCAGTTAAACGGGGGCTACAGGGTAATGATGATAATAATAACATATAGCGCATCGGAATAGAATATTTCTAGATAGATGGCGCTATATAAATGCCCATTTTCATTATCACTATTTTTTTTTACCAAGAACTGAAAAAATGGATTGACAACTGATCTAATGCATTAGATATTAATTGCTTCAACTTATTTCATTATAAAGGAAACACATTGTTCACACATGTATGAAAAAATTAAACAATAATAAGAAAAAGGAAACTGGATGCTACATCATCAGCCAACCCAATGGATATTCATGATGACGTGCTTATAAAAACTATTTTCACAAAATATTGCTAAATGAAAATTCAATATTATTTGTTATCCGAGTTTTTTATGAATTTTTCAACATTAAGACTAGTTTAGTGAATTTTACTCTATTAATTTAGATATGAATATTTTCAGCCCGGAGCATCCCTTCAACCATTGCTACGGGGTCTAGTCTTGCCTATAATCTATGCTGGGCTGCAGTTATTGTCTTTGCTGTTATTTTATGTTTTGAATATTTTATCAAGCGTTTATGCTGAACGCAAGCAATACGTCTGATGTGGCAAAGACTACCCCGGAAGACTACAAACTGCGAAGCAGCCACAAATTCGTAGTCTTTGCCACATCATAATATCGCTTCGGGTTCTGGTTCTGCATAACTGCAACCTCCGCCTAGATTATAGGCTAGGCCTGGTCACGTCCTCTATCACATGACTGTGTACTCGGAAAATGCTTCTGCGCTGCTAGCTGTACCGTACCGGTGCTACATGTACAGCTACCGGTACCGTTCGTCTGATTCGATTGACTGACTGGGCTTCGTTGGTGCTGACTGCTGCAGTGCTGGTGTGACAAAGTTCAATCGGGACATTCGAAAAGAAGGATCAAGGCCAGGAGAGTCGAGTTGAATTGTCCCTTTCTGATTCTAAGTTAACTTTCTAAGCTAAGGCATCGTTTCTAAAATGGTAAGGGAGTGATTTTCTTCAACTTTTTTGTCTTTGGTGTTGTTAGCTAGTCTTCAGTTCAATCATGGTCTTCACTCTTCTTTGACTTGACTTTGACTTTGCATCGTCTTGATTGTATCTGAATTAAATATTTTTACATACATGTATGTATACTTATACTAGACTCGACTTTTTTCATCACGGAGCCTTGGAATGCTTGCTATCTAAGCGAGACTTGCCAACAAGACTGAACAAGGTCAAGGAGAAATCCACATTTACATGATTTAGAGGGTGAAACCTGTTTGTTTATCTGTCAATGCATGCAAATGGGCAATCCTGTATTTTAGGGGTCTAAATTATTTAAGGTTGCTAACTTCAGGCAACAGCTCCATGACCGCTTTTAATGCGCTGTAGTGTATACGTACGTGCCGGGTATGGCGGGCCGTTAATCATATACAGCTACACGCCTATAGTCTTAGATGTAGTATAGTTGGAACTACCCCTTATCGACCACCTAATCTTCTAAGCATTGTATCTGCGAAATTATTCATCAATTTTACCCAGTTTTCATCTCATTTGTGCAGAAAATTGAGCAGATCAGATTCCCATGTTTCTCACGGCGACTCCGATTCAATCATCGTATATATCGATGATCAACGAATGCGACGATTTTACATTTGCTCATTTGCACCCATCTTTTGAAACCGACCGACCTCTATACACTAAGTTTACGGCCTATTCTTGTCGCTGTGGCGAAGTATTTTGACTCTTCCCAATCAGTTCTGTGAGTGTGATGTCAACATGCTAATGATCGTCTCACTACTTCCATTGCGAGCTCCGGCACATGATTCGACGATTGACGACGGATACTTGTTCTAAAGCTAAAGGTTTTTCTGTGGGGTTTGGGTCTGGTCAATACAATTTTGATTAATTCTACTAAATATTTACTTTTTGTTGCTTCTTTTTTTTCTCATAAAATTGATTCTTACTGTTTCTATGGACACTGCGCCTACTCTCCCATGTGAAGTGTTCACGTGATGCATAAATTAGTGCCTGTCTCTACACATGCTTAGATCAGTCTTAAAATTGGTGATTTAGAGCCAGTAACATTTCCTCACATGTATTAATTCACTGCCAATTCCAATACATCGCAAATACAAACTGCGCATGCGCGGAAATCGCAGCTCGATTAATGAAAATTCATGAGTTGGACTATACATCGAGATCTGATGCAAATGCGAAACGATCTCAATGTATAGTCCTTCTCATGAATAGTCATGAATTGAGCTGTGATTTCCATGCATGCGCAGTTTGTGTTTGCGATGTTTTGGAATTAGCAGTGAATTAATACATGTGAGGAAAATGTTACTGGCTCTAAACCATCAATTTTGAGACGAATAGAAACGTGGAAGAAGTGAAACTTGTGAAAAGTAAGAATATTAGTTTTTGTTTTTTTAAGATCGTGTTGTTGCATGAATTTTATATTTTCCCCCAATAAAATCCCACCTTTGTCACTGGAGTATCAGAACGAGTTCACCACCTTGATGTTCGGGTAGATGTAGCATTGTGTAGCAGTAGTGAAATGGAGTGGAGCCTACACGAACATCACTTGTGATATAGCTGTCTCCCTGGTGGTAAAATTTTATGTCAGGCCTCTTTGATTTAGTGATAAATGACTACTTATTCAAATTTACCCATTCAGTCGTCTTTGGAAGAGGGATCAGGTTTTGGAGGTGACGAGCGTTACTGTGTCGTTGGCTCTTTCCCTCAAGAATTTCAATACTCCCAAGAAGGGCAGAATGGAGAGATAAAGGTACCATCCTCAGATGCTAGGCCAAGAATATTGCTCATGGGGCTCAGGAGGTAAGTTATAGACTCCGTTCTCATCTACTTTCTGAAACTAATAAAGGAAACCAGTTTAATGTGTAATGGGAATGCTCAAAGCGGTCTTGGAAGCGATGTAAAGTGGTCTTTTAAACCAGTTTGGAAATCTGTCTTTAAATTTTATCCTATTTTGTACAAATTTTGCATAAGAATGCAACAGTAGGAGCAATAAATTAGGATTTTTTTCTGAATTTTGACTATATGTGTGTTACATGTGCTGCAGCACAGTATGTGTACTGTAAAGTACTGTTTTGATTTTGTTTACCTGTGCCTTTCAGTAGAACGCAATCTGTTGTTTTCATTAGCAGACCATCTAACTGAACTGAAGAATAATTTTTCCTGTTAGCATAATAGCAGATAGCATAATAACAAAGGAATTTGCATCACATTAAGAGAATAACAATGCTTGGACAAGAAGCTAATAATAAGTGTGTTGGCTCAGTTTGTAGAGCATCTGTCTCACAACTAGGAGGTCAGGAGTTCAAACTAGTGCTGCAAGTCAGGGGAGCATTTCATCGACATTTTTGTCCAACAAGTTGTCAGATCTGGGTCCGTCTTACAAAGAGTTATGCTTGATCTGATCTATGGCAACTTAACAGAGCTGCCAAGTAGTATGGATTTTCCGTATTTAGTACTGAAAAATGAGAAGAATACTGGTGGTTTCATGCAAAATACTGATTTCTCAAGTTTCATTTTTATGTGTTGTCCTATTGTATTTCTTTGAAAATACTGATTTGCTTGCCAAAATACTGATTTTCTGCTTTGAAAATACTGAAATGTTCTTGTTCAGGTTGGCAGCTCTGCAACTATGGAAAGCCAGCAAAACATCATCTAAAAATACATGTTTGTTCAAAATATTTTTTTGGAAATTATGTATATTCATTCATTCACTGTTTTCTTGACAATTTAGTATGCTTCTCTTTGTTTTCAAAGGAACAATGAGCAAATTTCCTTTAAAAGAAAAAAAATATGATATTGATGGATTTCCATGTACTTGAGATTGATCAGATCAATCATGACTCTTTGTAAGATGGGGCCCAGACATCTTTCCTAGACTTTGATTGACCTAAAGACACTGTTACTATAGTAACTGTCGGATAAAACGGGACTTGTCAAATAAAATGTCTGATGAGTTTTTTCATGGACCCCTGGTGTCATGTTTGGGTTCGGTTTGGCAGAGTTTGAAAATTTTTTTCTGAACATTGTTTTGGTTCGGGGTTCAGCAGTGTATGATTAAATGAATTACAACAACATTCAAATATAAGATCACTAGCCCTGAACTATATAATTATTATTCGTAGTATGTCTGTGTAATAGTAAATACTTGAAATGAATTTTGTTTATGAAACAGAATGGTTATAATAATTGTTGCATAATATTTTGTTTCCTTTTAAAAAATAGTAAAAGTCTTTTTTATTTTAATTTCGAATTGAAATGAAATAACCAAAGAAAAAAAAAAAGAAATGAGGATAGAAACAGAATTTCAAAAAACAGAAATTTTTTTCAGGTTTATTTCATGGAAATATGATTGTGATTGATTACACAGCATGACCAGACATCTCCATCATTATTTTTTGTCATTTAAAGTGGGCTTACATTTCATATTTAATTCAGTAATTGTTTCTTTACACTTTTCCTAAGCCTGACAATGACTAACAGAATTAAAATCAAGGCATCAAGCCTAAGTGGGGCGGGGGGGAGGGGGGGGCTAATGACTCTCGCCTTTTCTAAGAAGTGTTTTGAGCGAGGAAATAGATTAAAAAGCTAAAAGATAACTTAAAATCAATCTTCCTAGCTATAATCCATGTGTTCTTTATGATTAACCTTTACCATAAATTATTTCCAAGTTCTGCGCAAATCTTTTTTTTTTCAAATATATGGTCATTTGCTTGAAAATATTTTTACCTATGTTTAAATGTGGAAACAACTTCAGGATATTACAAAATACATAATTTTACAGAATTATTTCTAAGTGTTATTTTTTTATACGCACTGTGAAGTGGCAATCATAGTTTTACAGACTTTCTCATGACATCAGTGTTTACTACAAGTGCTTATAATGATCCTTAAAGGACAAGTCCACCCCCAACAAAAAGTTGATTTGAATAAAAAGAGAAAACTCCAAAAAGCATAATGCTGAAAATTTCATCAGAATTGGATGTAAAATAAGAAAGCTACATGTATATGACATTTTAGGATTTTGCTAAATTTCACACAACAATTACATGTATATGTACATCCTGGTCAGTATTGTTGAGTTGTTATGACTGTTTTGAGAAAAATAGGTTAAACTATAAAATGTCATAACTCTATTCACATCCCATTTTGACGAAATTTTCAGATTGTTAGATTTTTCTCTATTTATTCAAATCAACATTTTTATGGGGCGGACTTGACCATAAAAGCAGGAAATAATAAAGTTATATTATTCATTTCTGCTAGAGAAATAATCCTATTTCTTTCTCTGTTTTTGATTCAAACAGGAGTGGGAAGTCATCAATACAGAAAGTAGTTTTTCACAAGATGTCCCCAAACGAAACATTATTCCTGGAGAGCACAAATAAGATTGTTAAAGATGGTAAGATATGAAAGCTTAAAAAAAAAGGATGGTTTTTGTCTCACCTGCATAGCAGAGTGAGACTATAGGCGCCGCTTTTCCGACGGCGGCGGCGTCAACATCAAATCTTAACCTGAGGTTTAGTTTTTGAAATGACATCAGTACTTAGAAAGTATATGGACCTAGTTCATGAAACTTGGCCATAAGGTTAATCAAGTATTACTGAACATCCTATTAGAGTTTCATGTCACATGACCAAGGTCAAAGGTCATTTAGGGTCAATGAACTTAGACCATGTTGGGGGAATCAACATCAAAATCTTAACCTGAGGTTAAGTTTTTGAAATGTCATCATAACTTAGGAAATATATGGACTTAGGTCATTAAACTTGGACATAAGGTTAATCAAGTATCACCAAACATCCTGCATGAGTTTCACATCACATGACCAAGGTCAAAGGTCATTTGGGGTCAATGAACTTTGGCCGATTTTGGGGTATCTATTGAATTACAATCAAAACTTTAAAAGTTTTTGGATCTGATTCATGAAACTTGGACATAATAGTAATCAAGTATCACTGAACATCCTGTGCAAGTTTCAGGTCACATGATCAAGGTCAAAGGTCATTTAGGGTCAATAGACTTTGGCCGAATTGGGGGTATTTGTTGAATTACCATCATAACTTTGAAAGTATGTTGGTCTAGTTCATAAAACTTGGAAATAAGAGTAATCAAGTATCACTGAACATCCTGTGCGCATTTTAGGTCACATGACCAAGGTCAAAGGTCAATGAACTTTGGCCATAATGGGGGTATTTGTTGAATTACCATCCTATCTCTGTAAGTGTATTGGTCTAGTTCATAAAACGTGGAAATAAGAGTAACCAAGTATCACTGAACATCTTGTGCGAGCTATAGTAGTTTTCAAAGTCAGCACTGCTGCTATGTTGAATCGCGTGATGCAGGTGAGACGGCCAGAGGCATTCCACTTGTTCTGTTTTATGGTAAGACATAGAGGGTGTTTTTCTCATTTATGTTTTGTCTTTCTCCCCATGGCATAATGTACATGTATTAAACTTTCAGGGGCCAAGTCCACCACAAACATATGTTGATTTTCATAATAATAGTAATTATAATAATAATAAGCATTTGTATAGCGCCATCTATGGAGAAATAATCTATTCCGAGGCACATTGTTATTATTATTACCTTAGCCTTTAGTGGCTTGAGCTGCCTTTCAGTGCTTGTGCTTTCAAGGAATTAATCCTGCGGGAACCCATTCACCTCACCTTGGTCGAATACAGCAAAGTCGGGATAAATTTCTGACTGAAGGAAAACATGCCATGGCTAGGATTTGTTTGAAAGGCGAGAGTTGGAACTACTAGACCACGATGCGCCCACAATAACTTGAGGAGGGGAAAAAAAATCAAACGAGTATAAATTTCGTCAAAGTCAGATGTGAAATAAAAATAAGTCCTATGATTTCATTTTAGTTTAAGAATCAATGATACATAATCAACGTGGATGTGATGCTGAGGGAGGGGGAGGGGCTGATGAATGATACACTTTTCTCTCTTTCATTGTATTCTTTGAAGTATGAAATAATTTTGTACATAATTGAATATAATACACAGAGATGCCAACCCTCCGGAATTCATGGGAGGCTCCCAAGTTAGAGGCCAATTTCCCACCCTTCTGATGGCCCTTTGTTAAACCTTTGTCAAACCAGGTTTCATATAAATCTTTTTTTTTGCTCCTATGGATAGATATCAACAATAGTTCTTTTGTCCAGTTTCAAATTTGGGATTTTCCCGGCCAGATGGACTTCTTTGACCCAGCGTTTGATTCTGAAATGATCTTTGGCACCTGTGAAGCACTCGTCTTCGTCATTGATGCACAGGTAAGGAACAGGCTTGGATCATGTTTCATAAATCTTACCATCGGTCTCAAAGTTACTTACAATCGATTGTTATTATCGATTAGATATTGGCCAAGAGCTATTGTCATAGTCTAATAGTTGGTGCAGATGATAATGTGTTTTATGAAATGGGCCAATATCATAATTTGTGAGGTTCCTATTTTTTAAGCTAGTTTTGCAAACGTTCCATTCAGTTAATTCTCAGACCTGCAATTTTAAGGAGCGTGATCGCGCCGACGCTCCTAAAAAAAATAAGGAGAACAAAAAATGGGGCAAAAAAACCCCCAAAATTGCTAAAATTTCACATTTTACATCTTTAAATCCATGAACCATGAAATGGCCATCTACTTTCCATAATTCCTTGAAATTATGTTGATTTAGTTGAAAACTACCAGAAAAAGGAGGAATATTCACCTCCTTCCCAACTCTGATTTGAATTTAAACTCGGTAAATATTGTAGTCCCATATGTAGATTTTCTTGGCAACACCATGAAAGTCTACATGTGGGACTACAATATTTACCAAGTGCGAGTTCAAATTTGCTTCATTCCTAATTCAAACATTTGCAATTTGTTTTCATTTTCATTTTTGTTATTAAAGGTAAATGCTAGCTTTGGTAACGATATCAAAATGAGTTCGTACAGAATCCAATGAAATGGCCAACAAAGTGTCTGTTTGTATAAATAAAACGTATGTGCCAAAGGATTCTGGAAGAAATTGTGTAATTGCTAAGAAACCATCAAATAAGCACAGGATTCGGGTAGAGCGTCGGGCCCAACATTCGAAGCAATAATTATACACTGTCCCACGTGCGCTTATCTGTATTGGGTATCTTCTTCAGGCTGAACATTTTTCAGCGTAGATTTCAAAATTTCACAAATTTCAGTTTATGTAACTGTACCAGATCTAGATCCTTGATGATATACTGACAATTCAGCCTTGTTTTACAGACTTTCTCATGAAATCAGTTTTTACTGCAACTACTGGAAATTCTCTTTCAGTTACTAGGGTAGAGTTATTTCACGGTAAATGTACTTGTTTGAATAAAATAGTTAATTTCCACTGGTTATGTTCAGTATCACAAAGTGTACTTGTAGTTTGCCTTCATTGCACAGCTTTTAGTACTCATCCATTATTCAAATTTTCTTTCAGGTTTATGTGCTGATTTCCCTATCAATCTCAAACAAATGTAAAAATGTGGTTAACATGCTAAGCACAGTGCGGCTAAATTGGAATGGGCTGAATTGCACCACTGTGACAAGATGTGCGTTCAAAACCATTGAAGCGAGACCAATGAAATTTTCATAGAATTTAGAACGTAAAATGACCATTCTAGTCCTGTATATTTAAATGAGAAAACTATCATATTTTGGAATTAATTCAACCCAATGTCAGAGGGACATTTTTTTTCTTGGACACACTGTATAATGTATCAGTTTGTGATCGACTTCATCTTCAACTTAACATTTGTGAGTTTTCGCATCTACATCATTAGATCGATTGCAAAACTTCTTACGTATGGTAACAGTGACGTTTCTAGACAACCGCATGTGGCACCATTTTGCAAGTTTAACATGACTAAATCCTGTGCTTAATCTTTTAGGATGATTACATGGACGCGCTCGCCAAACTGCACGTGACCGTATCAAGAGCGTACAAAGTCAACCCAAACATCAAGTTCAAGGTGTTCATTCACAAGGTGGATGGCCTGTCAGATGATCACAAGATTGAGACCCAACGAGACATCCATAGAAGAGCCAATGAGGATCTGGCTGATGCTGGGCTTGAGTGTATTCACCTAAGGTATGTGCAAGTATTGTGTTCTGGGTTTGTCCCTCAGTACCATCCTCTGTCGTGCTATAACTATGTGCACTTTGACCGATCAACTCCACACTCGGCTCATATATGCATGAGTTAGGGACTTTGGGGTTTCAAAGTCAAAAAGTCAAAGGCCATTAAACTACAAAAGAGATGGGTTTTTATTGCCGTGTTGAAAATTTCAATTAGACCCAAACATATGAAGGATTTGAATGTATTAGTGGTAGATCTGATTACATCAATTCGTAGCATATCACACAGTCTGAGGTCTTTTGTAATATATCATGATATCTATCAACGGAAACTATGCGATAGGATCTATTCCAAACAAAATTTACATGTACAACAAATTTGATGAAACTAATTGAGAATGTACTGGTTTCCCCTCTCTCTTAGTTTTTACCTGACCAGTATCTATGATCACTCCATCTTTGAAGCTTTCAGTAAGGTTGTCCAGAAGCTCATCCCACAGCTTCCTACACTGGAGAATCTTCTCAACATTCTTATCTCAGTAAGTGATTAAAGGGCATACAAACCATCACTCAGACCCTCATCTACTCTAATCTGGACAGGAGCATAACCCACAATGCAACATTATGAGTAGTGTAGGCCAACTTAAAGTCAAACACATGCTAATTTACCACTCAACACATGCATATTGCAATATTTTTTTTCAAGTAGCAAAAGGTACCTTGTCTCTCAAAAATGTTTCATCCTATTTGTGTAAATAGAACAGTTTTTAGGCTAATTTGTCCCCTGTAATTCTAAGAATGATCTCAAAGGGTACATTTAAGACAAGCCATTAATAACACAGTCAATGAGAGACAACATAATTTAGTATTTTAAAGGGAAGACTTAAAGTTATGGAAAATAAAAAAATAAAAAAGAAGAAAAGATGCTGATGCATCTCTGACAGTCCCATTTACGCATATTCCTATGTCATCTGATAGAGGGCGCTATGAGATTATGATGTCCTACGGCGTATTGCCAAATTTATATTTATTTATTTTGCTTTTTCTTTGAACAGAATTCTGGCATCGAGAAGGCCTTTCTCTTTGATGTTGTTAGTAAGATCTACATCGCTACCGATAGCTCCCCCGTTGACATGCAGTCATATGAATTATGCTGTGATATGATTGATGTCGTCATCGATGTTTCATGTATCTATGGGTAAGCACAGTTGGGGACTGTTTCACAAAAGGATGGGACACACTTATATTATAGTCTCAGTTAGCTTTATGGGTGTGTGTGCTCTGTTAGAGTGTCATGAAGTGCATTATGATAACCCATGAGCCTTATACCGGATCAATCTCAAAATATGCTTTAGAGGCAAAGAGATCAGTCATGAAATCGCAGCAGAAAGATATTGTATTGTGAATTTATTTGCAAAAGCAAAATCAACCCTTACAAGACTGGGATTTGAATTAGTGCCCCCCCCCCCATTCTTTTAAGAGGGGGTGGAACTTTTTTTATCCCTAACTACATGTGGCAACCCCAATAAACAATTTTAAGATATCTATCAAGACCTATCTATTCTCAATGTTGTAGTTTTCGTTGCTGTTATTGATGTAGTTTAATAATGTAGTGTAGGTTCATTTAATATTACTATAGCTTGCAATGATATGTCAATCATGTAATGTATATCTAACGTTAGCATAATAATTTAGAATGTAAAGTAATCGTAATTTAATATGTCTTAATTAATGGAAAACGCTTTTAGAGATCTTGATATTAGTGTTCTGTGAAGCATTATTATTATTATAGTGAAATGACTCAATAAGTTTGATAAGAAATTACCTAACATAAAGGAATAAAAGAAAGAAACCACTTAAAAAATAACATTATTATTACAACTTGTTTATTTTAAAGATCATGATAGTTATGAGAAATCTCTTACAAGTAAGATATGAGGTTTAGAGTTTAATGTTTTACAAACGTTATCTTTCCCCTGATGTACACACCACATGAATTTTACCCAATCTATTGTGTTTTATTTTTATGCAGCAGTTTAGAAAGAGAGGGTGATGGAAGTGCCTATGATTCTGAGTCTAGTTCAATCATCAAGCTGAATAATTCTACTGTTCTTTATCTGAAAGAAGTCAACAAATTTCTTGCCCTCGTGTGTTTACTTAGAGAAGATAACTTTGACAGGCAAGGTAGGTCCAGTGTGAGATATCTTGGAGAATGATAGTATTGAAGCAAATAATCATTGTCGATGAAGGTCATGGCCAAATTAGCACGTTCAAGACAAGCTGGATATACCATATTTTCCGGAAATAAACTGTACCTCCAAAATTGGAATGTTGAAAGAAAAATAAATTGTGGCAGACCAAAGTTATTAACATTTTGGGGTAGCCAATCCCACCAAAATAATCATTGAAAGATCAGAAGACATATTACTTACTAATTTTGGTATTTCAGGAATGATTATTTCATTCTTTAATTGTATTTTTCAAAGAATATAAATTATTTCTCTGTAGAACAAAGAAAAAAAGACCATGAAATGGTAGTACTGACTATCAAAGATCTAGTATACAAAGGGAAAAAGGGGAAAACAGAAACAAGGAAATAAAAGAAAAATAAAGGACATTGATTGCCTTTTAAGAACTGATTATGATTAGGGCCCCCCCCCAAAAAAAAATGTTTAACACAATTTAAAAAAGAGAAAAAATAAAATACATAAGAAATTCATTTTGGTACTGCAATTTTGGTCACGCTTGCATAACAGAGCGAGACTGTAGGTGAGGTGAATGGATACTCGGCATGATTAATTTCTTGAATGCACGAGCACTGAAAGGCAGCTCAAGCTAAAGCCGGGGTAATAATATTAACAGTGCACCTCAGAATAGATTTGTTTCTAGATAGATGGCGCTATACAAATGCCTATTATTATTATTATTACGTGATTCTCTTCCATTGTGCGATCTTGTGATCCGCAGCTGAGATTTTAAGGGAGGGCCGGGTAGTAACAAGGGTTCAAAGGGTTACTTCACCAGTCATGCATGAAGAGAAGATGACCATCAGATCAAAGAGAAGATTCCAAGCTTTACACTGTTGTGTCATTTTGTTAATCATATTTGTGAATAAGTTATGACCAATCATTCTGCTGTCCCATGGCTAGGGGATGCTACTATGTGGAATCAGTTTCTTTAAATGAGGAAAATGTGTCAATGTTATATGTGGGAAAATGTAGAGTCACTTCATTCTAAAATGTCTGTATGTCAGAAATTGGTGGCTTAGTGTCTCAAATTACTTTAGCACCATACAGAGTCGAATTCCTTTAGCACCATACAGGGCATACAGAAAATATCCCAAATCAAGAAAAAAGAAACATTCAATTTTACTTTTGTCATTGGAGTGAAGAATTCTTAGTTTTGGTGGAAAATGTGTCAATGTTTTATGTGAAAAATTGTAGAGTCACTTCATTCTAAAATGTCTGTATGTCAGAAATTGGTGGCTTAGTGACTCAAATATTCCTTTAGCATCATACAGAAAATACCCCCAAATCAAGAAGAAGAAAAAAACTCAGTTTTGGTTTCTCTGAGATTAGAGGACCAACATGTTTGACAATATTGAGCAGCTAATTGAAAGAGAGACAGCCAATTTTCAAAATGTTTTCATGCTTATTTTCCCAGGTCTTATCGACTACAACTTTCTTTGCTTCAAGAATGCCATTGAGGAAGTGTTCGCGATCCGGGAGAAGGCCCAGGGAGTGGAGAGGGGCGCAGACTATGCAGCTCTTACCAGTGACTCACTGGACAACCCTCAGTCAAATGGACTTGTGGAAGCGAAATCATGAAAACAGTCGCTTTGCAGCCCTTACCAGTGACTTGCTGGACAACCCTCACACAAATGGACTTGTGGATGCGAAATCATGAAAACTGTTGTTTCCTGGAAGAAAAAAATATGACAAACTGATGGTTAAGCCATCATTCTTAATATGGCTCTGAAGATGTGAAAGACGTCATGTTAGAGATCCTGTGGAAATCTTAAAAGACAGTAGACATCTTGGAACAAAGCGGAAGGATAGGTTTGACTTATGGAAATCATGAACTATTAAATTCTGGAGCCGATACAATCCTCTCGATAGCCACCAGATTAGAAATCCATAGAAATTTATGTTGAGAGATTAATAGATTTGTGAAGAGTTATTGATCAGTCTCTCGATGATCAGCAACATAGTCCCGAATTCACAAAGGTGGTTTTGAAAACCCACGGTTGAGTCCATGGTTTATGCAGATTTTCTGTAAAATCACGCTTAATTTAGCGCGTATCAGGCGCGTGTAAAAAACATGTCCAATGCTGATGCGCGCTTTTGTCACAGTGCGCCAAATTGACGCCTGTTGCCATGCTTATCAACGCTATTTTATTCACGAGTCCACTGTTTGAAGAGTGGACTCATGAATAAAAACAGTGGACTCATGAATAAAATAGCGTTAATAACCATGGCAACAGGCGTCAATTTGGCGCACTGTGACAAAAGCGCGCATCAGCATTGGACATGTTTTATACACGCGCCGAATACGCGCTAAATTAAGTGTAATTTTATACAAGAAATCTGCGTAAATCATGGACTCAACCGTGGGTTTTTAAAACCTCCTTTGTGAATTCGGGCCATAGAGTCTTTGCCTGTCAAACTGGGGAGCATTTCACAAAAAAGTTACTTTTTTTCACTGACTTTTGTTTACTTCTTTTCACTAACATTTGTTATAAGCTTCTGAAATTTTTGTATCTAATTGGCTTAGAACAATTGACCATCTGTTTATTAAACTATTTCTTGTGTTTTTTTTTTTTTGAGAAAGAAATGACAATGGTTTTCTGCATGTTTACTCTTTTTCTTATACTTTGGTTATATGTCAACATTACCTAGATCACTTAGTAAAAAGAAAACTCTACCCATGTTATAACTGCTATGACACTTGTATTGCAATTGTCCAATTTAATTGTACAGTTTGATAGTTTACCGCAGAGATAATGCTGATCATTCCTTAACCCCTATAGTTCTACAGATTACAAAGTCTTTATGTGTCATTTTTTAATAAATCTTAGGTTCTGGATTGCTTGAAGAATCTGTGTCATACAAAAACAATTGCTCAAATATAATGTGGTTAGCAACATGTAAAAAGGACGTTATGATATATGTGTACCGTACATCAATCCTCATTTTTGTACACATGGCAGATGGGTATAATGTTGGAGATGTCTGAAATAAAGTTTTGTTTACATTCATTTATGTCCTTGGATCCAGCTGGTACAAAAAGGTAAAGGCTGTGTATCCGTAGGATTGCAATGCTGATTTTGGTGTGAGTTGTCATAAAATGTGTAAATATATCTGTTTTATTTCAGTTGGCTAAAAATGCATGAGAAATGTTCCTCATGATCAGTTTGTATTTGTCTCTTTTCCTTGACAGTGTGAAAAATGAGCATTTCTGCGCAAACTGACATCTGCAAGCTTTCGAATGGACAGTACTCACTCTAGTGGAAAATCATTCAAATGGGATATGTTCAATGTTTTGTGGACAAGTCCACCAGAAATATGAGATTAGTTGAACAAATGAGTAAAAACTAAAATTTGTCCAAGTCAAGTAGAAACTGAGGAGTATCAAAGTTTTCCCTCATTTTGTAAATCTGTGGCATACATTGTATGGGCTGTATTCTAACAAGGGAAATAATGATCACATAAATTCAGTCTTTCCTCATGTATTCGCTTGTATGAAGTGTCAAATAGTTCCAAGAATGTAATCCATGATATGACTCCTCATATAATTTGTAAGATCATTACTTTCGTAAGAGAGTTTCATTATGCAATTAAATTGAAAATGGTTATGTACCAGTATAGATTCATGTATCTAAATGTCTAACATTTTGAACTTTTAAAGTAGCTTTTGAAGGGTGAAGATGAATATAAAGTTAAACCTTTCCTATCTTGAATATGTTAAACTTATTTTTTCTGATATAATATCTATTTCATTACTCTATTTACTTAGTTATATATTATCATCTTTGTTTCTGTTGTGTTATTTCTGTTGTGTTATCACATATTTGCTTCAAGAAATATGAATTGTATATCAATGAAATTGCCATATTACTACCATTGCATTTCTTGAAATAATTGTTGACACACGAAAAAAGTTTGATGAAGTGAAGTAATTTCATTTTGTTGTAATATATTCTGTAACAAAACTATGTGCCCTTTCAGGATTAATATCACTAACATCAAACATTTCTCCAATCCTCCAAAAGTTTCATTGGTTGCCAATCTGGAAGCATGTAGAATTTAAAATACTTCTTCTCACTTGGAAAGATTTTAATGGTATGGCACCAGAATATTTACAAGACCTTCTCACGCCTCATACACCAGCTCGTACCCTGGGATTATCACACCAGCATCTTCTTAAGACTCCCAAAACACGTTTAGCATATAGTGCACAAGCTTTTCTGCCTCAGCACCTAATCTCTGGAATAATTTGCTGTTGAATTTATGAATGACATCATCATTGGAAACCTTCAAATCTAAACCGAAGTTTGATCTTTTCTGACAATATTGGAACTTTGACACTCATCCAAACTCACTTTTTTCTTCTCATGCCCTTGGAATAGAATATTTCTAGATAGAAGCCAATTTGCCAATTTTATTATTAATGCTACATGTCACCCTTTGTGGGGTTGTTACAAACATGTACACTCAGTTTTATTTGTTTTGTTTGGAATATAAATTATTTATGTATTTATATATGGATAGTTTTGAATAATTCTTTTTTCTCTCTTTCTCTTAAGATATTTATGTAATATTGACTGGCCTTGAGGGAGATACCAAATATATTTCCCAAACTAGTCTCATATTGCCCCGAGTCGAAGACGAGGGCAATATGGGTCTAGTGAGGGAAATATTTTTGGTATCTCCGAAAGTAAAGCTTGTCAATATTATTATTATTACCTGTTACCTCTTTCTGGTACGTTAAATTAACATATTGATAGATTATATAACTAAATATTGTTGGACTTACCTTGGTCAAGCCTCTAGTGTCAATTCTGCACTTTACCATTATGACGTACTTACAAGCGCTCGGATCCAGCGTTGTCTTTATTATGACGTATATTGTTGGTGCGCGGATCCTCATGAAGCGTATCTCTTTATACGCACCCACAAATGCGCTGGGGATTGATGAGCTCGGAATACGGATATTATGGACCGCTAATTATTGTACGTAGGTGCAGTAGGAAAATTACTCTTTTCGGGGAGGAGGGGTGTACGAATATTATGGTCACTCGTCATTCAGCTGATCCCTGACCGAGCCATTGTGACGTAGTTTATGTTGAGTTAATCAGTTAGACAGACAAAATACGCGTTTATATCATGTCTCCAAAATGCCTCATTCAGGTTAATCAGGTAATAATTTATTTTATGTGCTCTTTGAGGTCCTGTGAAATATTTCAAAATTTTGTATTTGGGGTTTAATGTTAAATAATTGCAACATAAAATGTACTCAAAGACCTTTGAAATCAGTATTTGATCTTCATGGAGTCATTGTAGATTTTTAATATTCAATAAAGTTATATGTAGTTAAATGACCTTGGTGAAGTTTATAATTCGGAAAGCACATTCAGCAATCGTTATCTTGTATTGTTTATGTTTGTAAATATAAAATAAACATACATGTTTATATAAAATAGAAAAAGTCTGCTTCGGCATATGGAATAAAGTAATCACAAATAGTTTAGAAAATGCCATAGAAATCAAATCATAGATTTTAAAAGGAGCATAGCTCTGAAAAATGAAAGGTAAAAGTACCAATATATATATATTATCTTCTAGGAACTATCAAGTGCAATTTATAACTTCTTATTCTGGTTTATTCTTTATTTTGTAGTTTGTTTATAACTGATATAAAAAGTTGAAATTCTTACTTTTAATGACAACTCTTTTTTATTTAGCTCTCACCTGGCCTCCTGGGCCCAGTCTTACAAAGAGTTGTGATTGATCCGATCAATGGCAACTATGGAAAGCCAGCAAAGTCAACATCTAAAATGCATGTTTGTTTGAAAAAAAAAGATATGAATGTATTAATTGATTGATTTCTTGACAATTAGGTGTGTTCTCCTTTGTTTACATAGGACATTTTTGAAAATTTCCTGTAGAAAAAATTATGACACTGATGGATTTCCATAGCGTTACGATTGATTCGGTCAACCGTAACTCTGTAAGACAGGGCCCAGGATAGCAGAGAGAGAAAGCGAGAGAGACTGAAGGTGTTGCCTTTCTGTAATCAAGTATCAGTGAATATCCTTTGTGAGTTACTGGTCACATGACCAAGGTCAAAGTTTGTTTAGGTAAATGAACACAGTATTTTATCATCATATGAATGGAGCTTTTGGTGAATTATTATTCAATAGTTGTTTTCAAAGTCAGCACTTGTGCTATATTGAATTGCATAATGCAGCCAGGAATGCCAGAGGCACTCCACTTGTATGAGATAGTATCACATACTGAGGCAACTCGGCGCTCAACATGTGAAGTTACAAATAAAAAACTTTAAAAGTCCTTATATTTTGTTATTCTTTTCTAATTTTTTTTTCCAAACTTTCATCGGTATGTTTCTTTTTTATGCTTATATTAAAAACAAGCTGATATCAGAATGAGTTTCCCCTTCAACTGTTATAAAACTTACATGGTATAATTTGTGTTCAGCACTTCTATCAGTGGGTGTTATTAATCTCCAATTTGATTATTGTCTTTTGATCTATTATCAGTTTGATTGAAGTGCCATTTAGTCCAGTTATCCCCTGGATGTGAGGTTAATTTTTCTATGCCCATTTGGTGTTCGACCAAGGAGGTTTATAATGAGATGGAGCAACAGCATACAGAATTCTGTTCGAACAAGGTTCAAAGCCTCCAGTAGACAGTGTAGGCATGTTTCCAGACTGTCGAGAAAGTATCGACTTTACTGCAAGCTCATTTTATGGCTTACGTCTTTCCTTATAGCGAATTATGTTATTTTTCTCAAAGTATCTTGTATAATACACAGAAATCCAAAGGAGCATTTCAAAACATACATTTCACACAACAAAATCTGCTGAGGCAACGAATTTGACTCTATAAATGATTTTTGAAAGTGAACTGAAAGTCAAGAATGATTGATTGTGAAAATATTGAATGTACATGTTTTTTTTGTAATCTGCTTATACTACTGTATAGCAATAAGATGTACACACTTTGTATAAATGATTGTTAAATATAGACAAGATTTAGGTTTTGTACAATTCAGTGTAAAAATTGATATACATTTATTGTTAATAAAGTGTGTGTATATATATATATTTATACACCAAAAAAAAGGAATGAATAATGTCTTCGGGTGTTCTAATTTCAGTGGTGTAAACTATTATGATTTTGTTCATTTACCACTTTGAAAAATGAGTTTTATTACTTCTATTGTGTAACTATACTCCTCTCAAATGCTTATGGTTGATGTTAGTTTTGATTGTGATGATGTGTTACAACATATTTTTTATTTTTTACTACGACTTTGGGTAAAATAAATTGTTACCTATGCCTGACGGGATCTACTGTTACCAAAATGTGCAGTTATAACGTGATGTGTGCCTGTACATTCCGGTAGCATGCCACAGTAAACAGCAATTTCATCCATAAGACACATTCTTCAGGAGCCACTTCATCTAAATGCCGGGGGGGGGGGGGGGGTCAAGTGTATTACTGTACACATGCGTGACTAAATAATTTCCAAACACCCCCTAAACTAGTTTTTCTCTGTGTGCAAAATAACCCCCTAAACAAGCTTTTCACGGCTTCGTTTACACATTTTGGCCCTTAAACAGATTCTCGCTAGAATATGACCCCTAAATAAACGTTGTAAAATCGGGAAGAGCCCGAACAATTTTCAGAAACAATTTGGCTGGTCTTTAAAAATAGCTTTTTTGGGGAAAATCATCCCCTAAATACACCCCACGATTGACCATTGACCAGTCTTTCAAATCTGTTGTTTGTTCTTGTTTTGCTTTTGCATTTGCAACAAATGGCAAGCGAGATCGAAATTATTTCATGAAAACAATTACGTTTTCAATTTTGAGATCTGATTTTGAGTCAGTCAATTTTGAGTCAGTCGTGTTACAGAAAGGGCGAATGTGTTTGTGTGGGTGTGTGTCTGTGAGGGAGGGGGTAGTATGCAAGTGGACCGGAAGCGGGGGGGGGGGGCAGGGGGGCACTTGCCCCCCCCCCAAAAAAAAAAAAAAAAAAAAAAAAAAATTGGGGGGGGGGGGGTAAAACGAGATTTTGTCCCCCCCATGTGCCCCCCTGAAAGTAGAAAAATGATAAATTATTTAAGGACAAAAGTAAACGATGAGGGCACTTTTCTCCCTAAAAATTGTCATTTCCATTGTCAAAAATGAAAATTTTTTGCACCTGACGGGGCAATTACATTATCATAGTAAGCCTCGCGTCTTTTGACGAACAGTCCCTATATGAAACATACCTTTGATAACCCCCTTTTCCATCTAATTACAGTGTGATAACGTTTAACCATTTAATGAATACGTTTCAGACTAAAACCGAATGGCAAGCTATTTTTTTTTTTTATATCTAAACCTACAAATAATGAAAAAGATGGGTATCTTCTTAGATAAATGATTTGATTTTACATATTTCGATCTAAAAAGTGAAAAAAAAAATCAAGCACGTTTTGAAATAAAGAGATGGTTGTGTATTTATGCAAAAGCGCGAGCGATTTTTTTATTTTTATACTATGACCTGAAAGTTTTTTTTCCAATTATTCCCCTCCCTTCCATCATTCAACTTTCTTCCCGGTCCTATCTTTCTCCTCATCTTCCGCCGCTTCGCCCCCTTGATCTACCTATGATGACCCCTCCCACGGCAGGAATTTGGTGTAAAAATGGAATATAAAAAGAGTGTTTAAAAACAATTTTGGGGGGATTAAACATAATTAAAGTTCACTAAAGGATTAATCATGACTCATGAAAACTATTCTTTATACTGAGTACGCGAACAATGAAAATATTCTTATATTCCAAGTAAATTTGGAATAAAGGGAAAGTGAATTGGCTTAACAAAGGTATGATTTTACTGGGTATGAAACATTCTCGTCTACCATCTATGCACTAAATTTACTTATAAGTATCCAGAGGCGATTTTTTTTTCGTCATTTTTATTAGATATGAAATTGACAATGGCCATCGATGTCATCAATGTCATCACTCTTTGGCTGGCATATAGGGCTAGATGCGAGTTCGAGAATAGTTGGGCCGGTATGCCTTTTCTTTTCCTAACCAAGTTCTTAACAAAAACTATCTGTTAATATATTTCGAAATTCGAGGATACATGTGTATAATTTCGATTTTGAATTATGTATTTTTCCATAATAAAAGAGCACAAATAGTAGGGGGACATTTGATATTATGTCCCCCCTTTCCAAAATGGTAGGGGGACGCGTCCCCCTGTCCCCCTGGGATTTCCGCCCATGGTGATGGGGGAGCTTCTGCATTTTCTAGAATAAAATTGAAGGATTTCGTGCACACTTTTGGTGAATTTTGTGAATTCTGCCCTCTCGATCGGCGGCCCCCGGCTGCGTACGGTCATGTTTGTCATCTTAGAGTCTTTAAAAGGCCTATATATTACATTGGTTTGAAACAATTTCGTTTGCAATAAGGCTCGTAATTTGCTGGAACTGCGACCCTGATCATGAAGAAACACCAGTCTGGGTCAGAAGGGGGAAACAGAAGGAGCAAAAAGAACTCCAAGACTGTTTAATTCTCAAGAAATTTATTTTTGAATGCTCTTAGAAACGCAACTTTTATACTCCATTTTTACACAAAGTCCTTACCGTGGGGGGTCCCACACCCTCTCCCGCTCGATCGCTTCGGTATCTCACACTTTCAAAAATATTGTGCCCCCTTCAGGATTTTGCTCCCCCCCAAAAAAAAAAAAAAAAAAAAACTGAAAGTGTTCCGGCGCGCCTGGTAGTATGAGAGGCAAGAACCGAGGGGTGTGTATATATGCACACCTGCATGTTACGCGATTGCATAGATTTATGCACCTTAGACCAAATGGGCATTGACATTTATTATTGACATATGTCAAAATTATGACAAAATTCGTCTACTTTGTTAATTGATAAATGGTTGCTAGTCATCATATTAATTGCAATTTAAATCCCCTACAACAGCAACTTTATTTGTAATGGAAAATAAATTATCAACATTTTGTTCGAGTTTGTAGAAGAAATAATTATGTTACATCACAGGATTTTTTTTCTACAATACTCCCAACAAAGAATGCAACTGCTTTGGTGCCTTTTTATTTCTAACCACATAAATTTTCACATTCTAAATCTTCTCGTCTTACGTAAGATATGTTATTTTTAATGTAGCACCCAATTTGACCCCCCCCCCTACAGTTGACAAGTTTACCCACAAATTATATATCTAGGCATACAATCAATTTCTTTCCAACATGTATTGTCATTTAACCATGTTTGAGATACGCTGAACAAATAATTATAGCTATCACTGGCCTAAATCCCGGGGGGAGGATGGGGGATATATCCCCCCCCACTTTTTACGGAAGAAATTAAAAAAAAATCACAAGAGATAATTGTTTTATTGGTGAAAATTCTTCCTAAAATACCGCTTAACAAATAAAACAATATTATTGAATCATGAAATGCAAATAAAGAGCCAGTTCACCATTTCCAAACGAAATACTTAAGTCCTTAATATAAAATTGAATAGAAACACAGTTTCTTCCAATTTATCAATGTGGGGTTTTGGGGAAGGGATTAAGATGGAATGTCAAAAAAATTTGAATGTAATCTCTAATAAAACCATTAAACCGTCGTGGGGTAAAAAAGATAATATCGGAGGGGTATTTGCCATATGGACATACAGTGGCGTAATTACAGGGGGGCATGTGGGGCACATCATCCCCCCCCAAAAAAAGGGGAGAAGGAGAAATGAGGGAGAAAGGAAGAGAAACGTAGTGGGAAAGAAGAAAATATATATGTTATATTATAATTATGTTATGTTACATTACATAAGAAGCATTTTTATCATAACTTTATGAAACATAATTTGCCCAGGGCCTACGTCTTCATTGTTTCTGGTGCTCGCATTGTCTGTTTAACGAGATATATAATCCTGTTGTACTATAAACATCCTGTTTTCAAGTCAGTATAAACCAAATATATTTCTAGCACTTGAGTTATCATTTTTTTATGCAGTGACATAATATGCTTCTTTTACATGACTCAAAAAGTGATTGCCCCATGTTATGGTCTTCGTATATAAACATTTCCTGTCCGTGATTACGTTCGCATTAGTCGATTGGTGAGATATGTCTGCTCTTCATGAATTCCTTATATCAGTCCTTAAAATGTCCCTTCTTCTGATCTGAATATCAAAAATGTTCAACCCGCGCTTCGCACTCGCAGCATTTGGTTAAGGAAATACGTATATGGCAGAGGCGTCGATCCTGGGGGGCAGGGGGGCGATCGCCCAACCAATGAAAATATTGGGGGGCAAACATATCATTTTGCCCCCCCCCCCCAATAATTCCGGATATGGCAAAAAAAACAAGATTGTAATGTTCAGCAAGCGAGAATGAGATAAACAACTCGTTCTTTATTTAAAATCGTGCTCAAAATTCCCGCTTTTCTGATTGAAATATAAAAATTTTCAGCTCGCGCTTCGCGCTCGCATCATTTATGTAACAAAAACCTATACTTTTCATGATAAAATAGGTGAATGCAAATGTCCTGTTTTCACTTTAAAGCCTCAAAAGACCTCCTGCTTCGATTTTCAATCATCTCTTCTTGGATATATATCTTGTTCTTTATCAAAAACGTCCAGTCATGAAACTGTCATTTTTTTTCAGATCGAAAAATAAAAATTTTCAGCTCGCGCTGCGCGCTCGCATCTATTCTTCTTTTAGATACCAATTTTAATCATTGGTACCAAAAATGCTTAGAATATCAAGCTTTCAGGTCAGAATATAATTTTTTTTAGCTCACTCTCGGCACTCGTACTATCTGTGTAGTGATGTATCCTCATCATGAGTTACTACAAACAGTTCTAAACAGGCACGCTTTTCCTACCAGTATAGTAAAAAAAATCAGCTCGCGCTTCGCGCTCGCATTAATTTATTGGTCAGGTATGTGACTGTGTCTCATAAGTCATATATATATGTGTGTGTGTGTGTGTGTCTGTGTGTGTGTCTTCTACGATCCAGCGCCTGTGGAACTTTAATGATTTTGCCCCCCAATCTAAAAAATGGATCGACGCCCCTGGTATATGGTCCTAGTTAATTCCTACAAAGAAACCTTAGAATGCCCCACTTCAGGTCTGAATTATCTAAATTTTCAGCACGCGCTTCGCGCTCGGAATATTTGATTAGTGAGATGCGTATGATAATCATGATTGCAATGACTACAAAAAGTGTTTCATGTGTTCAGATGTAATTCTAATAAAATCAGCAAGCGCTTGGCACTCGCATTAGATGACTATGGTAAGATATGCATACTCTTAATGGATTCCTAAAATATATTCCTTAAAATCTTGCTGTTCGGGGTCAAAATATACGAAAATTTCAGCTCGCGCTTCGCGCTAGCATTGTTTAGCAAGACCTATCATGATTACACAAATTTGATTATAATGTCCCTTTTTAGGTGTGAATATAAAAAAAATTCAGCTCGCCCTTCGCGCGCTCACTCAGTGATTCAAAAGTTTTGGCGGTGCCCCCACAGTGACCCACGGTACGCCACTGTGGACATATCAATGACAATTCCTTGCATATCTAAAAATATGATTGCCAAAAAAAAGCCAAAATATTTCAGTCATCCCCCAGCCCATCAAAACGGATTTACGCCAGTGATAGCTATTGATTGCCAATATACTCCTGCCACATCGATCACCTTGTTTCGTAGGCTTCTGATATATATGTGCTATTTTAATTCCCTTTTCATGTGGAAAGTCAACACATGTTGTTTTCCCTGTGTCTTTATGATTGCCATCTTCATTACAATCCCGACTGCATCGTTTTCCATAATGTCACAAAATGGTAAAATTTGTAACAACATCTCTGGCACTGCCAATATACAAATCCTTCTGGTGGCTGGTTATACATAGTGAAATGTTATCACATTTAATATGAACCCATACCCCACAATTTGTACATGCAAGGGCTTTTTTTTCTTTTGATAATGATAATTGATAATAATAATAATACATGAGATTTGCATAGCGCACTTTTCATCTTAATTAGATACTCAAGACGCTTCAGAACAGAAAACACATTGATACTTTATTCCCATATTTTTTTATGAGGATATAAGAGTCGATACCTATAAGAAAAGTATACAGAGTTGCTCATGATTGAGCAGAACTATTACTTAAGTCTTAGAAAGTGCAATAACTATAGATTAAAAACTAAACAACGTCACGATAGTGACAGGAGGCCTCTCTAGTTCATCATCCAGATTACGTAAGCCACTTTCATCTTTGATGACTCTGTTTATTGTCTTGCCGTTTGATGCTTGGAGTTTTACAATCACTTTATGCTTACATATATTTTAAAGATTGTTTGAATATTTGAATTCAGGAATGATGTCTTCGACAACCGCGTAGCGGAAGCTGAATATTCAGCACTGACATGAGGCATATAGATGGATCTCGCCGAAACAAAATTTTGAGACTCGAATTGACAGATAAATGATTTGTGCATACCTTAAAAACACGATGTTTTAAGCCCCATAATGTTTCACTCAGTTTTCGTATTTATTATTTTTTTTTTTTTTTACATTAAATGAATCCCCAAATGAATCTACCTCCCTTATCTTTTGTTTTTTTTTCTGTTCTCAAGCGGTGCGGTTCCGCAGAAACAACTTTTGGACAGGGGCGGCGGAGCGAAGTTGAAAGGGGGAAAAATGGGAAAAAAGTCACACTTTCTTTCGAAAAGGTCACTATCTTATAACAAATATGCTTATCTACCCCACTCCAGGGGCGGCAATCGGGGGGGGGGGGTGGCCGGGGGACTCAGTGCTCCCATTTTTTGAAGCATTGAACGAAATTCCTTTTAACTCACTAAAATTCACCCTCGATCGCGAACGTGGACTGCCCCTTTTACCTGAGGAGGACCCCCTTTTAGGTGTGTTCAAGTGCCCTTTCTAGACTAAGTGTCAATTTATACAAATAATGGTCCCACTCCAAATTTTTACCAAAAATATGCCCACCACAGACGGTGTGCCATTTTAGCATGAGAAGAACCCGTTTTATATGTGAACAAGTGCAGCATTAATTGCTTTCTTGTGAGTGCCCTTTCTCGAATCAGTATCACTTTTTGCTGAAAAAAGGGTGCCACTCACGAAAGTGTTCTGTTTCCCTTTTATTGCCTTTTGATAGGTACACTTTTTCATATTATAAATGTCTCTTATTACCAGTGTTGAAGTGTCTTGATCCTCGGCCTTGACCTTAAAGCCTACATTTTCCTAAACTTTGCCTTGGACTTTCAAGCCTTGGCCTTGAGGATTTTGAGCCTTGAAATTTCAGGGCATTTTCAAGGCAATGAGATACTTACATGACTTAGAAATGATGCGCTTTTTTTCCTTTCATTTTTTTTCTTTTCCTCAATCTTGGTGTTTGGCGAGCATGGCCAAAGCTCCATATTTTTATTAATAATTTAGAAAAGAAAGAGAGAAAGAGAAAAGAGAGATACACACAAAATGGATATTTGATTGCTTTGATTTTATTCATATATATGATATATACATTCTTTTCAACATTACATGATATTCAGTATAATCATTTATATTATAAACATGATTGGAGCATGAAGCTCTATATATGAGCTTGAGAATGATGTTCCATGAGAAAAAAATACAGAGAACATTGAGGGACGAGGTGTCACAGCTATAGTTGCATGCCGGCCTTAACCCAGGACCAAAATCCAGTTAAAACCAATTGCAGCAAAACCAATTGAAACCAGTTGGCCAACTGGTTTCAATGGGGAAATTGGAACAACTGGTTCCAATTGAAAACCAGTTGCCAACTGGTTCCAGTTAAAACCAGTTGGCCAACTGGAACCAGTTGGCAATTGGTTTCAATTGGTTCCAGTTGTTCCAATTTCCCTATTAAAACCAGTTGAATCCAATTGGAGGCAACTGGTTTCAATTGGTTCCAGTTGAAACCAATTGGAGGCAACTGGTTTCAACTGGAACCAGTTGAAACCAATTGGTTTCCAACTGGATCCAATTGGAACTTCCAGTTGGAATGAACTTAATTAGTTACAAATTAATTAACATTTGCACTATAAATATTGCTCATGCCAACAAAGAAGCAGTGTTATATGTCTGTTAATACCAATGTAAAGGGCATTGATAAAACACAGACTTTCATATGTATACATGTATATGGAAGATCTTCAAATATATGTATTTTTATTTGATGTAATTCGGTAACAGTTAGTGGTGTACTAATTATCTTTTAATCTGTTCTAATTATAATCTTTAACATTTATGAACATGGTTTTCACTGCTAAGTATTCTAAAAACTTATCTGAAAAAAGTGTGGTACTTCAAATTGAAAAAAATTCAATAGATACAATGTAAATTAGGATAAATCTGATAAAACATTAATAAGTGCACACTGGCAAAAAATATGCAAATTAACTGGTTTCAATTGGATCCAGTTGGGTTACTGGAAAATTTCCAATTGGAAACCAATTGGAAATCATTTCCAGTTACCCAACTGGATCCAGTTAGGATTTCCAGTTACCCAACTGGATCCAGTTAGGATTTCCAGTTACCAACTGGTTCCAATTAGAGTTCATTTCCAGTTCATCTCCAGTTGCCCAACTGGTTCCAGTTAGAAATCATTTCCAGTTGCCCAACTGGTTCCATGTTAGAAATCATTTCCAGTTACCCAACTGGTTCCAGTTAGGATTTCCAGTTGCCCAACTGGTTCCAGTTAGGATTTCCAGTTACCCAACTGGTTCCAGTTAGAAATCATTTCCAGTTGGAAGTCATTTCCAGTTACCCAACTGGTTCCAGTTAGGATTTCCAGTTGCCCAACTGGTTCCAGTTGCTTAACTGGTTTCAATTGGTTTCAACTGGAAATTGCTAAATTCCAGTTAAAACCAATTGAAACCAGTTGAAACCAATTGAAACCAATTGAAACCAGTTGGAAATCCAACTGGTTTCAATTGGATTTTGGTCCTGGGAATGTAATAAAAATCAATTAATAATTGATAGGTTGTTAGGCAGCATCTCTTCTTATTTTGTATTTGTGTTTTAGTGTAGTGTCTCAGATTGAGAAGAAAAAACCCCCAATGTTTACTTGTAAATATGACAGTGAAGTTTTGATTACAATATATGGTTCAATTAAAGGAAGACCAGCCAGGATTTGGAGAAAGGGAGACTTTATGCTGTGTTTTCAAATTATTCTTCTTTGTGATTTCATAATCACGTGAATAACCATATAGGTGTCGATCCTGGGGGAATATATTCCATTTCCGAGGGGGGGGGGGGGGCGGGGGAACGGGGCTGTATCATCCCATATACGTATATCCCGTATGCGGTATATATGCACTTGACATGCTTGATGCCGCGATGGATTCGTCCTTACTGATTGTGAAGTTTTGTAATTTAACACAGTATACACCCCCATCTCCAAAGAAAAAGAAATATGGCATGCCAGTGTCATTGACACTGGCATGTAGATGACCATGGACCCGTAAAGTTTTATGATCAAGAAAAAGCAAGAAAATCAAGAAAACGAAAGGGGTGAACGGATGAACTTTATTTTTTTAAAAATATGGCTAAATTCGATCACTTTCACTGGCAGCTTTCTAAAGATAGATTTCGGTGAATTCATTCATCCACATTTTGTACGTGCTTTTCTTTTATTGTGATCCCCTATGTACAGTGTAAAATTTAAATGCTGGCCTTGCAGGTTTTCAAGCCTTAATTGGCTTGGCCTTCAAATTGGGCCAACATTGACCTACGTACGGTATTTGCCCGTAGCTGGCGTTAGATGTTAATCAAAAATTCAGCAGGCCAGGCGCTGGAGCTGAGGTCGATAAGAGGCCGCCGCCGAGCTGAGGTTACCTTATTTTCCAGCAGACCAGCGCAGAGTGAATAGCTGTTAGAGGTATGTCGGCCGAGAACTCAACCCTAAAATCAGCCGGGAAAAACAAGGTTTCTGGCCTAGCAACAGCGTATCTTGTCTTGTACAATGTAGTCCTCTGTGCAGGGTAATGTACCAAATCAAATGTATGAAATTTATTTTCTAAGCAGCTAAATGAATATGTAATTTTAGGAAAACATGTCTCAACTCGGATTAGGTTGTCATCAAAATCAAATTATGAATATCGTGTGCTGT
This sequence comes from Lytechinus variegatus, assembly GCF_018143015.1. Taxonomy (NCBI): domain Eukaryota; kingdom Metazoa; phylum Echinodermata; class Echinoidea; order Temnopleuroida; family Toxopneustidae; genus Lytechinus; species Lytechinus variegatus. Next base: position 63,388,452 of record NC_054740.1, read on the forward strand.
AACCCAGGGAGCCCCGGCCCGCGAAGAGGGTCGGAGACCTGGGCCTATTCATCGCACGAAAGGGTCTTTCCAATGACCGTCTTTCGTGTCTCCCATCTTTTATGATGCGCTGTATTCGGGATATTTCTGAAATATATGATGAAGAAATAAAATTTGTTAGCTAGCAATAGTAGCATTTAAAATCAATTTGTATACAATTTCATCATTCATGATCACATTTTATAACCAAAAATTTTGTTTACTGAAGTGAATACTGTTCTTTATTTTAACGGATGAATGAAATATGTTTGCAGGTAGGCCTAATTTATTTATTTAAAATGCGTTTCACATGGCGCATCATAATAAATGGGCGACACAAAAGACGGTTCTTGACCCTTTCGTGCAATCGGCCCAGGACTAGTCCATGTACTTTAGGCAGACATGGGCGTTCTCTAAAATGGGGTAGAATGGGGTCGCAATAGCACCCCAAATAAAAGGGGGGAAAATAAATTAGGCTCTTACCTTGATTATATGGATGAAGGTCTATCATCATGACACAGAATCCTGACATCGATGCACACACTGGACCCTCAAAAAAAGGGGAGGTATCGACCACTAAAGTGGTAGGTATGCGCCGTGGGCGAATAAAAAAACTGGGGGACTTCGAGCGGGCCTTATTGTGAAATTATTCATAATAAGATCGGGGGGGGGGGGGAGGGAGGGAATGGGCACTTCCATTGACAAGTGGATACCATGCGTGACCATGGAGTCTCGAAAAGCACGTACCCTAAACAAGTATTTTCCATATTCTGAAAATGCACCCCTTAACAACCCTTATTAGCAAGTATTGGAAACAAAACGATACCCTTGGCAAGTATTCTCTGAATTGAACCCCTAAACAATTGCATTGATGTTTTGATTATGTCACAGACATCGATGGTCGTCGGTTTTAATCTTTTCCTCCCACACCTCGCGCAAATCGGTCTCTAAACACATAGTACTTTCAGTTCGAATTTCAGGGCAAATGATTAAGGGTCTTTATGTGGGGGTATTCGTTAAAATGCCATCATAACTTAAGTTTGAAAGTTTATTGATCTGGTTCATGAAACATGGATGGTTAATCAAGCACATGTATCACTTTAATATTGTCTTGCATGAGTCTTGGGTCACGTAATCATCATCACTGGTCATTTTGGGCCAATGAACATATTGCATTATCATATGAATGGTTTGTGTTTTAACAACTTACCAATTCAGCACTGCTGCTTTATTGAATTCCATAATGCAGGCTACATGTAGATTGCCAGAGGCTTTCCACTTGTTTTCTTAGGGAAAAGTGAACTGTTTGTTTTTCTCCCCCCCCCCATCCGTACTCAAGACTGCTTTAAACAAAATATCTTGATACCTGCTTGACTAATTCTTTGCTATGTTACTCTGTATGTATTAGATGGCTGTCTGTAGGTGCAATGGGGGTACGTTACTATCTCCAAGAAGGTACCAATGTGGGTCTCTATGATGCCATTGAACTACCCCTCAAGGCCTTTCAGACAGCTGCCATTCTTGAGGTAAGTCTACTCATATCAAGCTCCCTCAATACCCAATTGCAAGTTATGCAAGGCTCCGCATTTAACTTTTTTTGGTGGTGGTGGCCTGTGCCAGCCAGCAAAACCTTCATATAAAATTTTGTGGTGGCCGATATTCAAGTTAAGTGGCCCGAAAAAATAAAGGAAAACATTGATAATGAATAAAACAAACTTCTAATCTGTATGAAAATCATAGATCATAAGTCAGAAAAAATTGGAACCAGCGGGATTTTTTTCTGACTTATGATTTATGATTTTCATACAGATCGAGCATACTGATCTTATGATTTTCATTACAGATCGAGCATACTGATCTCAAACAAATGCCGAAAATTTGTTAGCCTAGTTCTGGTGACAGAACTTTTACGGTGTCGGCTTCAAAATGCTGGAATGACCTGCCACTAATAATTAGACAGTCCCCATCATTAGCAATCTTCAAAAAGTCATTAAAAACTCATCTCTTTCATACTTTGTAATTTTTTTTTATATATTACATCTTATCAATTCATTGTAAGCGCTTTGGGCCTAATGAGAAAAGCGCAGTACAAATAATAAGTAATAATAATAGGCACACATAATTTAGTGTGTATGATACTAGCATAGATCCCAGGAATTCTTTTGATTTTGAGGTCAAAGTGAAGCCGCCACCTTCCACTTTTCTTGCTTGACCAATAACTACATTTTCTGTGTTACAGGCGGGCATATCATGTGCTCGCCTTAGTAACACTCTTGTTAAGTACATGTGTTTGATTGTCTTCTGAATGCAGGTTGTCCATTGCCTAATTGGAATCGTGCCATCCTCGGCGGTTCTAACTGCATTTCAGGTGACGTCCCGTCTGGTCATTCTGTGGCCTGTCACCCATAGTGTAATAGAGGTAAGATGATTGTAGTGCTCACACCTCTTATGAGATTTCTTTTCATGAGAATTTAAGTACTGGTATTTGATCGATGTGTACATTCTATGTAGGGGAAGGCGGGGTAAGTTGAGCATAGGGGCAAGTTGAGCCACCAGCCCCAGGCCAATAATGAATGAGTCAGACATTGTGGTGGTGTCATGTATTGATGACCCATAGCATAACCCCTAATCCCACCATATTGTTTTCAACTTTGAAACAAAAAGTAGTTTTTTAGAGGGAATAATATGAATTTCAGCCAAAAAAGTAAAAAAGAGTGTGAAATAGATAAGTGCTTTATAAACACACACGTCTTTATATATAATAAAGACATGATAACAACATTATTAGTCCAGGTATGGATCTTTATTCTTGTCATAGTCTTTTATATGATGGATGCATAATAAATGTGTGGATACAAAATTATCACACTAAGTTCAGACTGGGGTAAGTTGAGCCAAACAGCATGGGGCAAGTTGAGCCATGGTAATTCCTATGGTAATGTATCTTAAAAAACAAACCATAAAAATCGATTGAAATGCTGGCTGAAAGGAGCAAATTTACATGACTGCTCTTTTCCTTTTAAAGGATGTTAGTATTTATAGAGAATTAGCAAGTGAAAAGACTTTAAACTAAAAAATTGACATGCTGGTTCTCCCCTCATACATTTTGTACATAGTTTTTGTGGCTCAACTTACCCCAGAAGGTGGCTCAAACTTACCCCATATATGGGGCAAGTTGAGCCATTTGACATCGGTTTTTTCAAAGGTCACGGTGACTTTCAGTGTGGGGATAGAAAGTTATATATAGGTGGAAAATATTTCAGAAGAATTAAATTTCAAGGCAAGGTACTTATTTCGACAAGATTATTAATCATATCAATTCTAACATGCAAAAAGCAAAAACTGTCACAACTTACCCCGCCTTCCCCTACCTACAGATATGACCCAAACATTGTGAAGGCTCACTGTTGATTTTTAATGATTTGAAAAAAAAGTATAGTACCATGATAGCAATATCATATGATATGATGTGGTGCATCATTGTATGGATGTTTACCAATCTTAAGGATTTTGCTTGATGCCAAGCTCTAACAACTTCCTATTTGAGGCTTTTCAGGCTATACATTGTACCGCACATGTGTGGAGCAAAGTCCCACACATTTAGTTTTGAGCCCCTGAAAACTTTAATTATCAGGCTTTTTTCTTGACTATCTAGTGAATAAGAACTGACAGGCATCCCTGATATTAGATATTACTAGACCAATTTAGATCAATTTTAAGCAAAGTATCCCCTAGCCACCATTGCTTGTCATAAACTTTAAATGTTGTAAATCTCAAAAGGTGATGGACCTCCTGTTATTACCTGTTTTTATTTCTTCTAAAAAAAAAAATCTGCAGGTTCAGAATGAGAAGAGTATTATTCTGTATGTAATGGCTTGGACCATTACTGAAGTGATACGCTATGCATTCTATGTCTTTGCCCTGCTCAACCGTCTACCATACGTGCTAATGTGGCTACGATATACCCTCTTCATTGTCCTTTACCCCATTGGTGTAACAGTGAGTATATAATAATGTAGTGTAATCATATGCTTTTTTAATGCCTCACTAATTTAGACATGTAGACATGTGTAAATGTATTATGCAAGTTCTGAATACTGTCTGAAGTCAATTGTATTAGAAATGAATGTACACACAATACACGCTATACCTTCATTTATTTGTATCTACTTGGACTTATATGAAACAACTGTGAATGTACTAATGATAATTACCTACCGTAAATGCAGTCAAACAGTACATGAAGTGGAGAAAATGTGTGTTCATTGTTGCAACGATAGTTTGTACGCATAAGAAACAGAATCTAGTTTTGATTGAAAAGTATGTTTAGATTTGAAATATGTTACTTCAATAAACTGCCTTTGGCATGTTTGTAAACACAAGCTAATCAAATCCAAAACTACTTATGTGCCAATATATAGTTTCTTAAAGAAAGGTACTACTAAAGGAAAGAAAAAAAATTTAAAATATCTTTCAAGTTAAAAATTGTAATGTATATGTTCTTTCCATTGAACAATTTTTTAAAATTAGATCTATAGCCTCAAAACTTCTTAATTATGGCAAGGCAGAATCTAATGTTATACGCTGATTAGCTAATGGTAAATTTGTCATAAGAGTCCTCAATTTTTACAATAAGTCTGTTCAGTTAATTTATTTATTAAAAATTACATTAAAAAACAACACATATTTCATATATCCACACAAGATAGGAAGGCAAAGCCTACAATGTAAGTTATTAACATTAGGATAGACAAACATTTTATTGTTTACATTGCGAAGATGATGCGGGATGAAGTTTTCACGGCACAGACGATTCAAGATGAATTCATGCTTTTTGTAAACAATAACATGACTAGTGAAATAATTGAATTGAATTGAATCTTGTTTAGGGTGAGCTGTGGACTATCTACCTTGCATTACCATACGTGAAGAGCACAGGACTCTATTCTCTAGAGTTACCAAACGACTACAACATTTCCTTTGATTACTACAGCGTCCTTATCTTCCTCATGATTCTCTATATTCCAAGTAAGTTGAATGAATGTCAATGTTTTACAGACATTCAAATGACTGTTAACACAAAATACCTTGTCAAATTTTGGTAAACTTTTAAACTATTTGAGAAAACGTGACTTAGACTTCCTGAAAACTGACCAAAATATTCCTTAAATTCTAAATATACTGCTTTGTAATGAATTAAGAACATGTATTTCACTGATAAATATTTACTTTAAAAATGGAACAATTATTTTTTTTCTCTCTTTATGATATTTAAAAAATGTTTTACCTCTATTGTGGAGGTAATTTTGGATGGGATAAAATACAATAAAAAAAACATTACATTTGTAAATAGAATTTACTTAGAGAAAGAGCCATATAGGCCTCTTTCACAGCAAACTTTAATTTTTAGAAAATATAAGATTTAATATGTATTGTTCCATCCATCCAAAATTACAAAAACATGATTGCTGGAAATGATTTTAATAGATACGACCTCTCTTATCTGGCCTCCCCTTAATCTCTCTATTATCCGGACGCACACGTGCTGAGATTTTTTTCCAATCTAGTAGACTAGTCTTGATAATTGAAGTCTTTATTGAACAGAATTATTACATAGTTTCACTTCATTTTCCATGCAAATGGAATTATTTATTGCTTAAATATACATTTTATATTCATTTCAAAATAGTAAGATATGAATTTGGGAATATTTGGCAAATTTTAAGGTTGTTTTTCAGTGATTTATTTTTCCTTTTTTGAACAAAGGTTTTATGTAACTGCCTCTTTATTTGTTATGTTTAAACATTGTTTGAAATAAATGTAATGACTGAGCCCTAGTATGGCATATAGCACTGGCCATATTTGATTTCAATTTTAATTGATTATTGCCAGCAAAATATCACTGAGTCTGAAAATTCATTATACATTAAGTTCTATTTTAGCTGAGAGCGGGGAAGGTGGAATTGGGTTTTCATCAGTGTTTGTCCATGAAAAGCAGGCATTTGGGTACCACCTTCTTATTTGGTTTAAAGCAATACAGAACAGCATTTTGGTCAATAAATAGCAATCAACTTTTCATAATCAATAATATTTTGGTCATAGTGTGTTATACTATACATATATATTTAGATATGATATGTGAAATTGAATTGGATGGAGGGGCACAAACTAGGAGGTGAAATGGCGACCAGATGGCCGCCGATTATTTCACTTACGATTTTCAGTGAATTTTCGTATTGGAGCATCATGTAACCTCTTGGTGTGCAAAAAAGATTTTTTTTGTCATGTCTATGACGTTTCCATGTCAAGACACTTTAGTTTTAACTTCTTTGTATGCATCTTGAAATGCCTACATTTATCTCTTCACAGGCTCTCTTTTTGTTATCAATCAACATTTAGTAACTGATGAAATTGAGCCATCTGATTAGCAAGAGAAATTTTCTTAAGGAATTCTAGATTCTCATACAGGCTCCAGTGAATCAAGATACAATTGAAAGTATACATGTATATATGGATTTTGATTATTGCTTGCATTTCCATTTTTTTCCCCCGCAGTTTTCCCAAGGCTGTATTCACACATGCTGAGACAGAGGAAGAAAATGCTTGGCGGCGTCCCGGGCACCAAGAGAGATTAACCCCACCCTCACACTTTATTTGTTTTCTACATTTGTAATTTCTGTTGATTCTGATGCAGTTTGAGCTAGAATGAATTCTATGAATAGACCATTGATATCAATAAATAGATATAGCTACAATGCAGATATACCCTGCTATTTTGGGTAATGGGGGCAATTGTAAAATGAAAATATCGGGATATTGTTTTTCTCATTTATATCATTAGTCAGTAGGCCTGGGAGTAAAAATCGATTAATCGAATGGCTTGCCGCCAATCGCTATTCGATGAGCTAAGTTTTCACTTATCAAATGTTCGGCAGGACCCAATTAGACATTTTGGATAACTCGAATACTCGCAAGTAGTAAAAAATGACAAGATAACAATGATAACAATTAATTCTAAAATATCTGATACAGGTTTGGAAATGATGTTACCGAGGCAATTTATAAAAAAGAGAAATAATCAAATGGTAAAAATGATATTGGTCCCATGCTCATTTAATAGTCAGTATTACTTGTAGTAAGGATTTATAATAGTAGAGTACCACATGAAATTATTTCTCACATACAAAGGTTTATAATTTTAGGCAACTCACATTGAATGAGCTCAACTTGCCATGTCTTTATTGATAGTGGATTGAAAAGGTAGAGAGAATTAGAATGAGAGAAAGAGAGGGGTATATTAGAATCCTTTTCACTATATATTGAATATAATGAATACAATTTTTTTTTAAATTAGATCTGCTGGATATTTTCATGAAAGTGCTGTATTCGACTTTTACAGATTACTTAATTGCCAAATTTGCTCATTATTACAGATTCCGGCATTGCCAGTTATTTAATATTTAGAAGGAAATCTGATAGATATGAGATTTTTTGTTTCTGTCAACATAACATTGATGTTATGTGGCCTTTTGCTGTGTACACTATGCAAATTAATGGCTTTAAATGGAAAAATATATAGCAAAGTCAATGTTGGCAGCTATTTTTTTTCATGCATTTGGCTCATTGATCTATAATGCTCAGATAATGAATCTGAAATGCTAATATGAAGAACTTTCTGCCTAAATCTGCAATATTGGATAGAGTGTAATGAATGAAGTTTCCAGGGCTCTTGAGACTATCGGGGGCTAAATCGCCCCGTGCCCCTGTGTTATTTTTTCCTTGCATCACTGTTCTGGGAGGAGGGGAGCTCAACCAAGGATTATTGGATTTGTCAGGGTGCCGATGGGGGTCATCAAGTAAAGTTGTCTACCATTGAGAGTTGCCCTTGACCATCTCAAACAATAATTGCTTGATAGACTCATGGCAGTCATATCATAAGGTGGTTTCAAACCGCCTCGATCACAAGAATCCCTGTTAAATTACGGGAACTTTTTTAGGCTAAAAAATACCCATTAATTATTCCTGCATTCACACCGCCACGAAACATACCTTTCGGGATAAGTTCCTGAAGTTACGAGCATGCGCAGTATGGTCTGTATAAGCAGGCAAGGCGCGAGATTCAAAATCACTAGCCCAGCAGCCACCCACGGCACCCATGCCCAACGAAACGCTGGGTTAAAAGTTCCCGTAAATTGCTTTCACATCGCCCAAATACCTGCGACCTTGGAAAAATCCCGCGAAAGTTCTCGTAATTTCGCCAAGTACCTACTATTTAGCAGGGTTTTTTTTTCGGGGAAATTACGCGTAGTTTGCTTTCACATTACCAAAATACCTGGTATTTTCTGATCGGGGTAAATTTCCTGATCAGAGAATACCTGGAACTGGCGAAATTCAAAGCGGTCTGAAACCACCTATAGACTACCAGATGTGTATTTAGAACTTACAGGGGAAGTTCACCCTGAAGAAAACTTTGTTGCAAAAATAGCAGAAAAAATTGTAAAAAATATTGGTGAAGGTTTGAGGAAAATCCGTTAAAGAGTAAGAAAGTTATTAGAGTTCAAAATTTTGGATTTGTGACGTCATAAACGAGCAGCTGCCCCATGTGTTATCAATATAAAATGTATGAATTTCAAATTTTGTATGGTTCCTGATGACTTAATTTTGTTTTCTTTTCATGATCGGGTGTGAAATGATCTGTCTAGTGATATACAAAAGTTACAGTGGAAACCATTTCCAATTTTCTGAGAAAATGACATTTCATTGATTTTTTACCATTCGCTATGTAGGAATGCTACTCGCATATGATGTCACAAATCAAATAATTGAAATTCTAATAACTTTTTAATTATTTGATGAATTTTTCTCAAACCTTCGGCAATATTTTCAATTATTTTTCTGCTATTTTTACAATAAACTTTCTGTCAGGGTGAACTTCCCCTTTAAAGAACCATTATACCATTAATATTACTACAATAGGCACATGATCCTGAAGACTGCACGCACACACACACATAATCTTTTTTTTTGTATTCACTTTCCTTGTCAATGTATTCAATGGAATGGCAAGTATAACAAAATACTTTTTGTCTGTGTGGTAACAAGATCCTGCAACTCAATAATTTTGGAATATCACTCTTTTTTGTTTGTTCATGAATGGTAAATCTATTAATGCACCACTGTTTTCATGAAGAGGCACAACTGGCCAAAATCATGAAGAAATCCAGAAGTTAATTTTTTATATATTGAACTACACTGTTAAAAGCGCTTTGATCTCACAAAATTTTAGAGTCTAAGCCTCACTTAATTCTGTAACTTTAATACAACTGATGTTAATTCCTTAGCAAAGCAGAATAAGTAGTAAATAATTGATCGTTGAATACTTGTCCATGAAGGCATCCTGTTTTGTGTTCAAAGATGTCTTTATTGGAATTAATGTTATATGTTTAAGCACTTTATTGGAGAGGGTTGTGCCCATATGTATGGGCACATACAGTGCGTCCCACAAAAAACAAAATCCAGATTTAGAGATGAATTATCATAACTTAACCACAAATAGAATAAGACAAATGACGTATCATCGTAAAGCTTCTTCTTTTCCACTTGGTGTAACATAATATATCTCATTCACGCATGAGTGAGATAAAACAATTTTAAAAAAGGATACCAAAAAGTCATTTGTCGGGGGAATCTGAATTTCAAGAAGTTTAAATCCATGTCTGTTAGCCGCCTAAAATGTTCGATGTCTGCTCTTTAATTGGGTTCATCACTTAGATAAAATGGTCAAGAAATGAAATGGTGTTCCTTCAAAACAATGCTTGTATTTCCATAATTTCATGAAACAAACATGTTTCCACCGGTTTACAACCAAAGCTATCACACAGTTAACAAATATGCATGACTGATCGTCAGCAAAATTGAAATTCAGGCACTTTTTTCAAATAAATAGAACTTTCTTATTTCTTGATCATTTTCTGTAATTGAGGTAGCAAATTCAAGAGCAGATATTGAAGTTTTTAAAAATGTGATTTTTTTAAAAACCCAGATATTACCCGCCAAGTGACTTTTTGGTATCCTTTCTTCAAATTGTTTTGATCACTCATGCATGTATGAGGAATAATCAGATGAAAGAGGAGATTCTAAGCTTTACAATGATAGGTCATTTGTCTATTGTAGTGTGATTAAGTTACATGTATGAGAAATAATCGATAATTTCTAGATTTGTGTTTTTTAATAGGATGCACTGTATATTTTTTACTTGAATGCGTCGTGACTGTGTCTCTGGGAAAAATATCACCAATGTTGATAATGTCTTATAATGCACAAAATCCAATCAAATAGGAGTAAAGAAAGAGTGAAAGTGGAGGGAGGGTGAGGATGAATCTGGCCAACTTCGTAGTCAGGAACTAAACCTTGGCCCCGTCTTACGAAGATTTGCAATTGATCCGATCAATCGCAACTATGGAAGGCCAGCAACGTCAAGATCCATCATGTTTTTCAAAATATTTTCTATGATATGATGCATATTCATGCATTGTTATCTTGAAAATTCATTGTGCTTCTCTATGTTTACAAAGGACATTGTGAAAATATCCTGTAGAAAAAATTGTGACACTGATGGAGTTACGATTGATTGGATTGATCATAACTCTTTGTAAGACGGCACAGATTAACAACCTGGATGACTGACTAATTGGAAGGCCTAGATTTTTTACTCTGTTGTATGTTATTCATGCAAGAACGGACAGAAATTTGCAACTTGATATACCTAATGTTCAGACTTGTTGGGATTATGCCCGTTTAGTTGCCAATTTAACTATTGTGTGAGATGTTATGGTGGTTATCAAAACGTTATTTAAGACAATGATTCTGCATGATGTAAATTGAATGAATTATGAAAACTCACATTGTCAGCAGAATCATTGTTGCTTTTAACTAAAACAAACTTTGAGTAATGGCTTTGATATTTTAATGAAAAGTCATTTTATAGTTAAAGAGGAAAGTTGCTTGCCAGGAGTTAATTTTATTATTACATATATTATCAAGTTTGCCGTTGTACTACAAATATATTATCCTTGATTTTTCTTAATGCAATGCAGTTGGCAGTTTCAGGGGTACTTATGAGTGATGGGGGGGGGGAGGGGTCAAAGGAGTTTATTGAAACTTCCAAATATATGCTACACTTTATATCAATAAGAATCTAGTTTCTAAATATGGGTGTTATATGTGGAGAAAAAGTTCCATTGCTTGGCAAGAATTTTTAACTCTCATATGTCACAGGGTCTATATTTTATTACATCATCTATAGCAGGGTTATCAGTGAGTTGCAGTATGCCATGTATTGCGAATTTGGCCTTTGATGCGGTGCATGTAAGATTCTATGAAGAAACATAAGGATGGGTTTTTTCCCCAAAAAATCATGTAGAATGTTTCAGATCAAGATATTGTTGTTTACACAAATAATCACAAAATAATGGCAATTATGGGGCCAATGACCTTACTCATGCATGTTTGGTACTTCTACAAAAGTACAGCCTAATGATTCCTCTTTGCTTCAGACAGTTAATTATTCATATATCTTGATCTGTGCAACATTATACAAATAGCGAATAGGCATGAGTGCGATGGTGCGAGATTTCGCATGAGGTGAAAGAAAGATGCTCTATTCGACGAGGCGTTAGCCGAGTTGAATAGAGCGTTTCGTTCTTTCACTGAATGCGAAATCTCGCACCATTGCACGAATAAGAATATTCGCTATTTGTGTTGTACAACGCCTCGGAATCTAGCGAAAATATGAAAAAACAAGAGTTTTTCCCTCCAGTAATCTATGAAAAGGGAGCAAAAATATTGAAAGCGAAAAGCAAAATCCCACAAGCCGGGCCCACAAGCGCACATGATCTTGGACAGCATTGCGCATTTAGCCAGCGGGCTGTACGCGCATTGTCACCTTATTCAATGAAATCGCATTGTGACGTCACCTCCTAAAGCCGTGCAATGGTACATTTTGGATGGTACGTCTTGTGTGCAACGGTACGAATGTGTGACATTCAGCCTCCCATTTGATCGCGTACAACTAGCTAAGTAGGCGTTGTACAATATGTCAAATTGTGTGTAAAATAGTCTTAATGTGATTTGTAATTTGAAAATGTTCATCACATTATGTAGTACTGTGTTGTGCATTGTCTGTGTTTTTGTTGTTTCGGGAGGGGAGGGGGATGTCCCGTTTCCGGATATTAAACCGCATTTTTTTTTAATGATCCAAGGATCCAGCTCTAACAAATATTACAATGTCTGTTTTACCTGTACATTTTAATCTTATAGTATGGTATGGATAATTTGATTTGGTTTGATTCTGGAGTGATAGGTTATATCTCAGAGAAAATCGTGTCATTTACTTATTGGAATATTGAAGTGAGTATAGTCAGTCATATACATGAATATTTGATATTCAATCATGGTTTTTGAAGCAAAAAAGTTGTCTAATCTGACATGTGTATGTTCAAGCCTTGTTGATGTGTAATTCTAATCTAACATGAAATCCAAAAAAAATTTTGCAACATCTAGATGTAGCCATATTGTACCTCAAATAGGTGTTTTCCATGTCATATGTGACACGGACTTTCATTCAGGTTTTGCTTGAAGAGTGAATGTGTCGAACATTGTTGACATAGAAATACCATCAATTGACTCTTGGATTGCTTTTTGAGGACGAATTTTTAAATATTATTTAGGTAAAACATGCTGATATGCACATCATAAACCAGAACTTGGTATCTTTGTGCAAGCATTGTGGTCCTCTTTAACTTTAATGTAACTAGGTAATATTGGGTGACGTTTTGCTTCATTACCTATAGTTTCCTTGTATAGGATTTCATTTCAAGAATGATTGAAAGGGACAAATTTAAGTTTGAACTGATACATGTATATGGCTACCTGTGACAAGAGTTAATTTACATTATCGAACATACATTTATTAAACATTGTGGAGAGTAATGAAAAATATGATTTCATATTATTTAACCTTTAATTCTACTGGACACCTCTTCAGTATTTCACGTAAGCACTTGTGCTTGGTCTACAATGCTAAATACAGTATGCCCTCCCAGGGTAATCCATTCTATGTGGAGTTTTACTCTAAATTATAAGGGAGATTGTACCTTTGCAGCTAGATAGGAAATGAAATACTCTGTATTTTCTATGTAATTTAAAACAAAATGTAATTATTTCACCAACATCAATCATGGATTGAAATGAAAGTGTGGTTGCAAAATAAAAGTACTTGTTTTTAATTGATTTTGATGGAGGTTACAATTTGTTTTTAATTATGTGTTTTCTGAATTAGGTAATATTCCAAGTCATCATAAACTCGGCTCTTTCACCACACACTGGATGTTTGCAATAGCAACGCTTTGCTGTTGGGGACATTGGCACATGTTACTAAATGTGTTAATGTTTTCACACAAATTCGCAGCCGATCAGCAATTCACAAAAATAACAGCATATACAGTATATTATTTTCTAAACTATAATTGATCAATGCTGAACTTGAGAAATCGTTTCTGTTGCAATTTGTTTTGACTTATTTCATAGTTTAATGGACTAAAACTATTATTCAGGCAAGTGCTTTTAGCCCTCCACAATAGCCATGAAACAAAAGTCAAATTTGAAACCTATTTATCCACTGAAACTTACTTTGGATGGTTCATGAAAAAATGCTGAAAGGTATAGGGCACTGTCTACACTAACAATGTAGGATTGCTTATGAAAACATATCATGAAATCAACAAAAGACATCCAAAGCTAATCTTGATTTCTACAATTTATTTTCAGCACAAAACCACTGCTTTTTATGATAGTTTAACCAGGGTCAACCACATAATAATATGGCAATTTTCTAAATATATTTAACAATATAACTAAAATACATCTATATACATATAAATCTGTATCCATGTTTTGACAACAAACACTGTCTACACATTAAAGGTATTCATATTTACAAATATATCACATATATGGTAGTTTAGTTCACAAAATAAGAACAATATATTTAGCAGGAATGTTTTAATCAAAGTGGTCTTGTATAAATTGTATGGGATATAACTTCAATAAGCCTGAAATGTACCATGGCTGGATTCATACCAACAGAATGAATTGATAGTACTAATATTTAACGAATACTTATATGAACTTTTATGTACAATAATTGTACTTGTAACATACACGATCCATGGAGAGTTATTTTATCATGCAACTTTATGCAGACCTCCCAAACATTTGATACCGGTACTTAAAATTCATGTCATGACAGCGATACCCTATCAGCTATACATTCTCAATGTCACAAATCATAAATTTTTTAGAAGTTTTTTAAAGGGGTGGTCCAGGCTGAAAGTAATTATAGCTTAATAGAGTAGAACTCACTGAGCAAAATGCCAAAAATTTTGTCAAAATCGGACAACAAATAGCAAAGTTATTGAATTTTAAAGTTTAGTAATATTTTGTAAAAACAGTAGTCATGAATATTCATGAGGTGGGCTGATGATGTCACGTCTCCACTTGTTCTTTTGTATTTTATTATATGAAATTAGGTTTATTCAAATTTTTCCTCCAAGAACTAAAAAAATTGGATTGACAACTGATTTAGTGCAATAGATATTTATTGCTGCAACTTATTTCATTATAAGGGAGACATATTATTCACACAAGTATGAAATAATGAAAAAATTGTGATTTTATGTAATAACATAAGAAAACGGAAAGTAGAGATGTGACATCAGCTCGCCTAATGAATATTCATGACGATTGTTTTCACAAAATATTGCTAAACTTTAAACTTCAATAACTTTATCATTTGTTATCCGATTTTGATGAAATTTTTGGCGTTTTGCTCAGTGAAGTCTACTCTGTGTATTAAGATATATTTTCAGCCTGGACCACCCCTTTAAGTGGCAAATAAAAGTGTTCTGACTCGACTGTCAAAGTGTTGTACATGTAGCATACAATCTACCGGTATTGCATGGCCACAAAACATACATGTACATGCACTGCTGCTCATAATGTAATCCAATTTTTAAACAAGGCATAAGCGATTTTGTGTCTCGCCCACTTATGAAAATAACCAGAAATATCAGGATTTGCGAGGGCACGTAACAGAAGTATAGCGAAATTTCATTGTGAAATGACTGGGATGGAAAAACACTTCTCATAAGAGTCTTTAACATAAACTTTAATGTTGACCTCAAAATGAACTTTGACCATACCACGTGACCTCCGAACACAATAACATCCAGGTCTCCTAAGTATATCAACAACCCAAGTTTGGTTGAAAAGAGACTTACGGTTGCAGAGTTGTGTGTCATAAGAGTCTTGCATGTTAACTTTTACTGAAAATTACCTTTGACCTTACCATGGGACCTCCAACTGCAGCATGACATGCAGGTCCCCCAAATCCATCTAACATCCAATTTTGCATGAAAAGTGACTAGCGGTTGCGGAGTTAGAAGTCATAAGAAAGTCTTGCACGTTGACCTGAAATTGACCTTATTGTGTGACCTCCAACTGCAGCATTACATGCAGGTCCCTTAAGTACATTTACCATCCAAGTTTGGTTGAAAAGTGACAAAGTGACGGCTGACATTTGGATCCCTTAGTCTCGCCTTCACCTCTGGTGGGCGAGACATAAAGGATGGACATGACTTCATATCATTTGACCTTTTGACCCCAAGATGACCTTTGACTGCCATCATTCTCAACGGATCACAAGTGGTATTACCCAAGTATCATATGTACCAATTATAATTCTATTCCAGAGAATCTAAGGCTGAATAATAACATGAAATGTAAACAAGATTTAAAACATCATAATATTGCACCATCTTGTAATACAATAAAAAAAGACGAACCCTGGATATTCATTTTATAAGATCTAAATATAGTGTCCCTTCATCAATGAAACTAATTCCAGTTAATTTCTTTAAAGAAAAAATAAAATACAGTCTGTCATGAATAAAACTTTTAAATCAATGTTGTCAAACAATTTGTTCTTTTGATGAATAAAATTATCAATTAATAGTTATTTCATCAAATTTAATTTCTATTGTATATTATAATCATTTTTTTAAAAGAAATTGTTAATATATTGATTTATTGAACTGCCAACACAAATTTAATTTCTATTGTATATTATAATAATTTTTTTTAAGAAATTGTTCATATACTGATTTATTGAACTCCCAACACTTGTTTCTAAAGTTACTACATGTATGCACAGCAAAAATCAACTTGGGAAAAACAAATTCATACAATAACATTGCACAAGTAAAACCACAAACAAATTAGCTGTCCAATAATTGTAAAACTAGTTTAAAATCATACAATTTCATCCTTTAATTATATTTCCAAATGCAATTACTATCCTCAGACACATATATGAAGGAATTGTCCGTGAAATTTGAACAGAAATTATAGTCTGAAATGGCAGTATCTCTCTTGTAAAGAAAATAGAATTTATCTGATTGCAATGAATACGACTGATAAATCACTCATTGAAAGTATTTCATTCTTGTCAATGCTCTCTTTGCTCTTTACATACAGGTTTTTAAAGCAAAATAAAAGGAATGTTTGATATTTCTATTACATTTAATAGCCAATATTAGAAGATAAGGAATAAGTACATAATATCTACACATATTAGGACAAATGTATTTCACGATATATAGTTAAATATGAAGGGAATAATGACTCAGCATAGATTTAGACATATTCGTGAAAAGTAGTACAATGTAAAAAAAAGGATGGTAATTTACTAATTCAATGCAGGTGCAAATTATAAGGTATTCATTTCAGCATCCATTTATTTTACATAGAAATCTCATACAGAGCATAAACAAAATTTATTATACAGAATAAACCTTCTCTACAACCTGTGAAGCTTACATATAAACCAGACAAGACATTTTCTCTCATAAATCTGGGTTGGGTGCTGCACCATGTGGGTAAGTTTCTTCAAGGACAATCGGCCATGGCTAGAAATCAAAACCCACAGCCATTTAGGGCCGTCTGCACCAGCCCGAGTTTTCAAATTAGCGCTCTATTTTTGATCCGGCAAATTATCTCCATCGAGATTATTTGTAATGGAGACTCAATTATCACGCTAGCTTGTAGGACTAATCTCAAGATTGCAATCCAAACTCAACTTGGGATTATTTGCAAAATAACACGCTATTTTACTAATTATCCTGCTAATTCGCAGGTGCAGACGCACTCGGAATTATTTATTCGCGGCATCAGACCATAATGCATGGGTGCTTCAAGCATGAGTCGCTCCTCTTGCGATGGAGACGGGGTTTCTTGTATCTCTAGATTAATTGCAAAGAGGGCCCATCGGGCTAAAATTTCCAGATTGAGCAAACTCGGGCTGGTGCAGCACTGCTTTTTGTAAACCAACTCTGACAATTTTAATCTTGGGATTATTTGGACTTTAAGGGTTGAATTAAATGTCACAGCTGGCTAAAAAACCGAAACAAATAAACACAGCAAACTACCATTCATATATATCATAGTGAATGAAATAAAATATACAAGCGTAAAGGACTTGAGCAACAATGTGTTTCCAATTCTTTATATTTCAAGCGTTGGCTATAGTACAACAACTGCTTCACTTCCTAGTATCCCCATACATTTTCATGTTCTGAATTTCTTATGCATATCACTGATTCTTGATTGATTTGATTATTCAGGTATAACACACAAAATATAAAGGTATAATTGTTGTATGCAAAATAAATGGCATATATTACACAGTCTTGTTCTTAAACAGTTCTCAGCTAAGCTGATCTCTGAAATATCTTATCAAGATCTTATTGATATCATGTTTATTCTTTAATAAAAAATAAACTATCACTGATAATGTTTTCCTTTTGAAACTGCCCTATGTGACCATCTCTGAATACAATAATTTTTTGAAACACATTAAAACAATCTAAACTAACATAAAGTACCTACCCAGTACTTGTTCTCGAAATAAATAAATTAATGATTACAATAGTACATGGCAAGAGTACAATATGTCAACAACAATACATTCACACAAGAAAAAGAATACATTTCTTTGCTAAAAATACATTATATTATCACTGTCTATGACAAGTTTAACATTTGGTGTCAGCTAAAATACAGAGTGAATTTGCATTGTGGGAACCTTTGTCACAGGGTTCAAGTCTTGTTTTAAATAAGGAATACCGATCTCTATTATATCCTTGTTCACCAGGTCAAAGGTCATGTTCTACCATAATACACCATTTCTTAGAATGGTTGGCATGTACAACGGGAAATAAAGAGCTACACAAATGCATCATCACTCCTGTGCTACATATATAACATTTCTCTGTATGTCGTCCGCATTGATAATTCTCCCTTCAGAGCCCCTCGTGCTTATTTATTGACATACTCGTAATCCTCCAAGTTCGTCTGGTTCATCATGGACTGGTGATAGCGCCCTCTAGAGGCAAAGTCTTCATTATCCTCCGTCAGTTGTTCCGTGGTCATCTTGGGAGCGAAATTCTGTGACGGGATGACCATGTGCTCAGTGGTGGGTGACGACCGTCTGATGAAATAGACGGGGAAAAATGTGAAGTGTGAAAATTTTATTCAGTGAAAATGCAAAAAGGCAATGTAAAAAGTCAGTCATTTTCCCCCACTAATTTGCCTAAAAGTGGATGTAATATAATCCGTCTGCAAAGGTTACTAGTTAATAACCAGAGGACTCATGGCATTAATGCCCTCTGCGAGGGACGTTGAAGGCAAGTGCTCTCATGACGGTCAGAGGAAGCCCTTTAAAAACATGGTAGGGCTGTCTGCACCAGCCCGAGTTTTCAAATTAGCACGATATTTCTGAACAATCTCGAGATTTGTAATAGAGACACAATTATCGCGCTAGTTCGTAGGATTAATCTCGAGGTTGAAATCCCAAGTCAACTTGGGATTATTTGCAAATTAGCAAGCTATTGTACGAATTATCCCGCTAATTCGCAGGTGCAGATGCACTCAGGATTATTTATTCACGGCATCAGACCATAATGCATTGATGCCTTGCTTGAGCAGGAATAGCTCTTCTTGCGATGGTGGAGACAGGGTTTCTTGAATCTCGAGATTAATCACGAAGAGGGCTGATCAGGCTAAAATCTCGAGATTGAGCAAACTTGGGCTGATGCAGCACCACCCTCTGAAATCTTCACTGAAGTGCTGTGGCATCAACCTAGGCACCAGGGAATGATCAATGGAAGACCATTCAGCCTGGTAAACCATGGTTACGGCTGGTGCCAACAAGTCAAGACATGTGGAAAAGCAAGAACAAAAACGCCAGCGTCGAAAAAAGCCATCACTGAGGCTGTTCCATCACAAGAATTTGCTTGTTTGTAATGCACCAGGGGTGGTATTCTGAGGTCATTTTATCTTTAAAATTCTTCAAACGAAATTGGTATTCTGAGACAACATTTTATCCCTTGGATAAAATTTAAAATTTCATCAACAAATCAGTGCCTGCGTAGACTTGCCAATAGCTTATTTTACCATTGCAATGTGGATTATGTGCTTGCACCCATTTACTTTGAAAAAAAAAAACTTAAGAGGGTAGGGGCTATTTTATCTCCGCGACATTGATTTAATCATTATTTCTTGGTGATTTAACTCCAAATGTTGACATGAAAATTAAGAAATATGATATATTTGAGAATTACACCTTAATGTTATTCCTGTACAATCAGGAAGTATTTCATAAGACTTTTCTTGACTAATATTGTCTTTGAAATGATGCTTGGAAAGATGAGATGTAGACTTTGAAAAAAAGATGAGAGTATTGTCATTTTTTTAAAAGAAATCTCTGTAAAGACGCGCAAGCGTATAGTGCAAGTGTATTTGAAGTCAATAAATTAACGCAAAGTCACTCCTTTGCCACACCTCCTGTCAGAATGGAGTTCTATTGGTTGAGTGAGATGAGAGAGCTATAAAAGCGCGTTTCTTATTGGATATCAATTCAGAAATAGGTGTGTCTAAATACTGAGATAAAATAAAGATAAAATTGTTCTCAGAATACCAATTTGGAGAGATTTTAAGGGTAATTTATCTAAATGGGCATTTTCACGGTAACTGAGGACATTACACGGCACAATTTTACACACTTTTCATGGTATGATTATCTCTAAAACAACAAATGAAGGGAGTTTGCTTAAAAGAAAAAAAAAATTTTTAAATAAACCGCAATTACATATGCAGCACGCCGATTTGAGCAAACTCGCTTGCCATTGCATGCAGTCGTTTTTATTTCTCTTTAATACATGCAGTTTCCTTATTTCAGGGCCAATTTTTCTTCGTTTGAAACTGAAAACAGAATAACATTGAATTTCAAAATACAATATTCCTTTGAAAACTTGATAGAATATCAAATACAATAATTTCATTCCGAAAGGCCTTCTACAGGCAGCTGGGCTTGCCTGATAAGAGGGATTATCGGTGATACAGGGTTGATAGCGCTTGGAAATATCATGGATCCTCTCTCTCCCTAACTCCATTTATGTTTCTGCGTTTCCTCTTACTTTTCCTTATTTAAATTTACTTTTATTTTTGTTTCTTATTCTTTCTTTCTTCTTTCCTTCCTCAGCTTTAATCTTTCTTTCTTCGGCTTTTATCTTTCTTTAAAGGGATGGTCCGAGCTGAAAATATTTATATCAAGATAAATAGAGTAAAATTCAAAGAGCAAAATGCTGAAAATTTCATCAAAATCAGATAACAAATAATGAAGTTAATGAATTCTAAAGTTTATCAATATTTTGAGAAAACTGTAATATGCACATTGTCATGAGTATTCATAAGGTGGGCTTATGATGTCACATCCCCAACTATTCTTTTTATTATGTTATTACATGAAATCGTAAATGTTTCATTTTTTCATGTATGTGTAATTGATGTGTCTCCATTATAATGACACAAGTTGCAGCAATGAATAACTAATGCACCTAATCAGTTGTCAATCCAATTGTTTTAATTTTTGGTAGAAATTTTTTTAATAAACTTAATTTCATATAAAAAAGTACAAAAGAACAAGTGGAGATATGGCATCATCAGCCCACTTAATGAATATTCTTAAAAACATGCCTAGAACTGTTTCACCAGAAAGATGAAAATCTTTTAATAAAATTCAATAAATTCGTTATTTTTTATCACATTTTGATCAAATTTTAAGCATTTTGCTCCATGAATTTTACTCTACTTAATGAGACATAAATTTGTCCAGCCTGGACCATCCCTTTAAATCTTGCTTTTTCTTAAGATTTATTATGAATTATTTTACCAGCCTAGACCTCATATCTCAAAGCAATTTTTGTTCTATTTTGAATGGATTTTATATCTCAAAGGTTTGTTTTTATATAAATGCTCTATAACTATGATCAATTCTGTTGCAATAACTTGATTCCAAATCTGTATTTCATAACTTCGTAATGCAGATCAAACCTGAATTATATTTCTAACTTTTTTGTTACATGTTTTAAGCAGGTTTTTTTTCTATACACAACTACCAGAATCCCAGGCTGGTATCATCTAATAAAATCTCACTCATGAATGTCTCAATCAACCAACTGTTTTTCTATCAAATGTGAATAATTTTAAGTGTACCGGTATATACAATCTTCGAATGCAAATAATATTCTAATGTAAACATTGCACAATTAGTCTTCAGACAACAGCATTGTATCGTTTGTATGCATGTATGTTTTATATCTAATAAATTGAAATTTAATTAAATTGAACATGACAGTGAAATTCATGGTCAGAACTTGTAAAGTAAATACAAGTAACTCTGCCTTAGTCGAGTATTTGCCTATAGTCAAAGCAACTTTTTACCATATCATCCAAAAAAATGTGTTTTTGGCCTCTTTCAAATCAAATGTCATCGAAGTCAATCAGATTTATGAGGTCCCAAAAGATTTGAATTGGGCAGAGTTACCTGTACAATAATATGACACAAACATGCTTGGTGTCCCTACAACTTAAAGAGAAATACCAGTAGTTGCAGTAAACACTGATTTCATGAGAATGTCTGTAAAACCAGGCTTAATTGTCAGTATATCATCGAGGATGAAGATCTGGTACAGTTACATAAACTGAACTTTGTGAAATCTTGAAATCTACGCTGAAAAAACGTTCACACTGAAGATCACCAACACAGATAGGCACACGTGGGACAGTGTATTATTATTGCTGGAATAAAGACCCGACGGAAGTGACCGAATCCGCGCTTATTTTGCTTATTTCTCAGCAATTACACAGTTTCTCCCAGAATCCTTTGGCACATATTTTTTATTCATACAAAAAGACACTTGGGTGGTTACTATATTAGATTCTGTAAAAAGTCATTTTGAGATCGTTACCAAAACTGGAATTTATCTTTAAGTTATGGAATATATCTTTAAGTTATGGAAATAATCCAGTCAAGACTGGCATTTTCTTGGAAATTGAATGAGGTACATGTGCCTCCTCTCCAGGTAGAAAATACTGGGAGAAACTTGTAAATGCTGGAAAGAGAATGCTAATATACTCAAGGAACATTGGAAAATAGAAGAAAAAGACATATTCCTATTTTCCTGAAAAAAAATATTGGAAGTATATCCCAGTATACAAATAGCGAATAGGAACAAGTGACATGGTGCTATTTTGTTGCGCATTTAGCCAGCAGACTTATACGCGTATTGCACCTTCATTTTTACTGAGCGCAATGAATTAAATAGTACTGTGACGTCACTTCCTAAAACCGTGCAACGGTACATTTTGGATGGTACAACAAGCTTAGTAGGCAATGTACAGTATTTCCCAGTCCGGCCAACCCTGCAATTAGTGCACAATCAGACTATCATTCATAATGAAAGATCATCTTCATCTATGCCAAATTTAAATGTTTATGAATATCGGTGTGTTTAATTTGCACAAGAACAACAACATACTTTACAATAAATAATGGTATGACATTGGTTTTTTTTTTTTAGATCTACAAGAAAAAATTGCTTTAATTTTTTATGATATCAGATTTTCAATTAGTCCAATACATGTATATCTATACAAGTCAGTTTTAACATGTAAACATGAATAAATTACTATATATTTAATTCACTGAAACATACAATCTTCAAATATATATATACACTATTTGGAATACTTGATAAACAAATATGTAGTTTTGGTTTTACACAATAAGATGACAATGTAATAAATAAATAATACATCTTCTTAGTCCTGTACAAATCAAATCTGTAATTTCAGTTTCAAAGTATGTACTGCACATCATTCCCAATATACCTCAAATAATGTTTAACATTCATAGATAGAGGTGAAAATTCTCAATGAAACACTTCTGCAGCTTCTTTTTATTCTCAATACTAGCAAGGCACGCATGTACATGGAATGTGATAGAAAGACAAAAATGTACTTTTAAAACAAAGGAATAACATTTCGAGTGAAAGAACCTTTTTAGAGGTAAAAGAAATGTAGTTGCAGCAAACCATTATTTCATGAGAAAGTCTTTAAAATCAAGGCTATTTGTCACTTTATTATCACACATCTAGATCTGGTACAGTAACATGAACTTATCTTTGTGAAATCATGAAATCTTAGCTCAAAACTGACAACACTTAGGATCACTAACAATATGTGGGAACGTTGATTAATATTACTTGGTAAAATACCTGATATTTGATGGAATTCAATGTTTATTTTGCTTATTTCTCAGCAATTACACATTTTCTTTCAGAGCACTTGGCACATATTTTTATTTCATATATTCAATCCTAGGGTAGTCATTTAACTGTTCAAATTCATTTTGAGATCGTTACCACTATTGGAATACCTCTTCAAATGATGCCAATCATTACACTTTATAATTTGGCAACACAACAAAATCATTATTTAAAAATCGAAAATGCAAGATTTGTGGCCTTTTTTAGAATCTTTGGGCTATGAAGATATTGTTAAAGCCTGTGTATAGCTTTGGTAAAGGGTCAATAATGTGATTGATAATCGAATATCATCTAATATGACAGTCTTACTGAAGCGTAGAGACCGTTAGATATTTTTCCAACTGCACTTCTTTGAGAAAATTTCAAATATTCAAATCTTGGATATATAACGCCCTCTCTCGGTGATGCTTGTTCTAAATTAAAAAATGGGCATTCAAGCACTTATCTTATAAATTTAGTGATTAGATATCCAAAAGTTACAGACAAAGAACATATCTTGAAAGTTTCAGCCCATTCCATGATTTGGAATAGGATTTAATTGAAAGACAAAAACACACAGATATTTTAATTTGATCGGGTGACCCGATCAAGTTAAATTTCCACGTAAAATCGCAAAGTTTATCCTGTAAAACACATTTTCATTTCATATCCTCCACATCATAACTGTTATAGGGCATATCCATTCATATTAGCTAGCAATGAATTGGAATAGTGATAGGTGCATTTTGGTGGATTTACCAAAACTATACACAAGCTTTAATTTTGACTTGTGTTATATCCATGTAACTGGGTATACTTATTTTGTTATTTTATGATATAGTTGTTGCCAATTTGAGGTTAATTTCAAACCTCGGAAAAGCTTCTCTATTAGGGGATTAATAGAAACATAATGGGAAAGTAATCACATTGCAATTTTAACTTGATGTACATCAGAAATGAAGAAGGTGATTTAACATAGAGTGATAAAAAAATGATTTAAACTTGACTGTAATGGGAAGAAAAACTTGAAATAAATTGATATCTTGTTCCCAAGTTTATTCTGGTTTATGAATAAACAAATTTTCAATTAAATACATAAGAAATCAGATAAATACATGTATTTAAATTACAATTTACATGTGATTTCACAAAAATAAGTTAGTATCATAATTTAGGATTAACAACGAAGGAATGAATACTTGCAACCTATATTGCAAAAAATCACATACAACCCTAAGTAGATTACATCCCATTATGAACAATAAATATGAGAATGAATATCAGATTACTTTTCACTTGTCAAAAAAGTGTGCTTTATAATTTTTTTTATTTTAGGGGGAAGTGCCCCCCCCCCTGATAAATCCTGGATCCATCCCTGTCGTTAATAATTAGATCATTTTTATTTTCACATGTTTTCTTTGCTATCTTAAGTTCTGTTTTGAATTAGAATTTTGCTATAAGACCCCTAAAACAATAAAAATTGTTTAGATATTGAATACCAAACAAATAAAGAAAATTTTGATTAATTTTACTTTTTAATTATTTACACAGAATAAACAAAACAAAATAATACATCTTACATCCCTTGAAGTGTCAGTTCTGATTAGTCCACAAATGTAATATTCCTAATGATATATATATCCATGTTAGCTGGCAAAGGTTCCTAAATTAATGTCCAAAATGCTGGCAATGTTGAAATTGATGTTGAAACCTGATAAATAATAAGAGTCACTGTACGGGGTTGAAATGTCTGTGAAGACAAATTTGGTGATGATAAACAGTCGATTTCAGCAATCCATGGGATGAAAAGCGTTGGAAAGAGTTCCATATAAACCCCCCACCAAAAATAACAAAAGATTGTTGAGACTTCCGGTTCGTTCACTTCAGACTTTTCTATCATGTTTTTACTGTAGCTTACCTTAGTTGGGATCCGAACTCACCTTGTTTTATCTGCAGTCAAGACCTTTCCCGCTATGCTAGCGAGAAGCGCTGATACCGGAAGGGGTATTTTAATGATTATCAGCCAATAGTTCGACTAGTCTTGACTCACAGAGCCTTTACTGACTAAATAAACCGATGTATATGGACAATTACACGCACTCGATCCTGCACGAAATTTGACAGAATAAAGCCATATTTCCACTTCCCCATCATACATGTTCTATATTAGGGCTAGATAAATCATTCTGAACCTTCTCCATGTTTTTATTTTCAATTTTAGTGGGGGTGCATATGGAACTCTTACCAAAGCATTCATTAGAACAGGTTGATGACCTCAATGAGAACTGAGAATTCCTCTCTCAAAAAAACTGCAAACAGTTCATTGATAGTGTGCAAATAATTCCACAGAAGATAAAAATTGTATTCCAATTGGAAATAAACTATGCTCTGACAAAAAGTCTGGTGTAAAACTCTTGAGTTCTGATCTGATATGGTGATGTAGAAACTGCCCGCTTAAATTTCCACTATTCTGAAAGCATACTGAAGTATTGTCTTTAAAAAGAACATTCTTCTTTCTGGAGCAGTTCAATTCTAGAAGACTCTTGAATGACCTCAGTGAAATTAACAATGTAAACAAAATAGCTATCAAATCCTATCATCCTTTTCCACTGCCGCCAGCAGGCCCTATTTTCTACCAAGAATCATTGTAAATTATACAAATACCAATCATTACTCTGCCTAATGCCTACATGTACATTCTGAATTGTTTTATTATGCAATGAACTTCCTTAGAAGAAAAAATAACTGGATGACTGAATTTCTCTTAAGATACTTCTTTATATATAAAAAAGTCACTATTCAAAATGGGACAAATGTCCAAACAGTGAATGAAATGATAGTCTATTCCAGATCAGTGATGGGCTTCTAGATTGATTTGAATAGAAAAACCTTACTCTTTAACTCATTTTATCAATGACTTTCTGTTGCTTGCAAGTTTGTTTGCCCCCCCCCCCTTCACTTGTGCGCCTTAAGCATCTCTTACGAGATGGATATGGCACCTAAAAAATGCATACTGTATATCATTATTAATATCTGAATACCATTCCTAGGCCTTAAAATAGTTTATTTCATGGCACTATACTGACCAAAGAGAAAAAGAAAGGCTGTAAAATACAGAATTCCAATAAATACTGTCCCCATGAACCCTGGAATCTAGTAATATTTCCTAAAATGGTACCCTTAAAAAATGATTATAAGACTGATACAGGATCAGCATTCAATTAAATAGTCCAGTCAGAAAAATGAATTAATATTTAGTTAGAATTTGGCTCATACAAAATACTTGGCTGAATTTGATACCATTTAATAATGAAAAATGGCATTTTTTAAACCTAATTTTCTATCCTATTATTGAGACACCACTCACAAAGAAAAAAAAATAGAAAGTTTTTGTGCAGTATAAATCTTGAGTTGTACAGAGTAGCGCTTAAATTGGTGCAACACATTAGTTGGGCATTATTTGGCTGACTAAAGTAAAAAGTCAATTAGAAACAAAACAAACACGCAGTGTAAATTACTAACATTTTTTTGCTAAATCCAAGTTTAAAAATGAATACTGCCTCATTTCAGAAATATCTAGCCACCTGAATAATGGAAATAGGCTAGGAAAAAGCAGAATACATTTTTCATCAATTCTCAGACTGAATTAAAACCAACTCACACATTTAACATCTAGGTAAAAAAAATATACTATTACGGTATATGTTCCTTCCTTGTTTAATACTACCTTTCATAAATGAGGTAACTATAAATAACTATAAAAACCTGATTCAATAAAACCTAGTATGTCAAGGAATTTCATAATATGAAATTGAGAACGAATTTCACGAAACAGGGTTCTAGTCGTGCCCTATTGACAAACAAATTTTCACCAATAACGTTGACATGTCTGAACCAACCGATAATTTAGATCAGTTGGTAAAGTGTCCGTCTCACAACTGGGAGGTCAGGAATTGAAGCGCGGCATCGTCAGACCAAGACGTTAAAAGATGGGAGTTGCTGCTACCCTGTTTGGAGTTCAGCAATTCAAGGGATAGAGCTACATCAATCTGGTCATACACAGTGGTTACCTGGCCCAAGATAGATTGGGCAAAAAGAATGTTCTGAGTGATTTTTTCTATTTCAGATTTCATTTTGAACAATAAAACATTGCTTTTCATTTTTTTCCATATCAAATACTAAATAACTTTAAAGCATCACACATTGACAAATTCACTTCAGGTTTAGCAGTAAACTTTCCATTTTTCATTTAAGATTTTGATATCAATGGAAACTTTAAATCTTATCTTTTTACAATGTACATGTTCAAGTCAATAATTTTATGGAATGAATAGACAGACAGAACTTCACCCTTTTTATAAATAGACCTTATACGAATGACTCAGAGCTTGATGGCCCAGATTCAAGATGGTCGGTTTAAAATAATGTATCACATGATTTGATTCACTTTACCCCATGGGCAAATGTTAGCCCATAGCATCAAATGACAGGATTTAGCACATGGCCTGAGGGGTCACTGCCAATGAAGAGTGGACAACATTAAACAAAAGAAAGAAAAAAAATGGGTCATTTTAATTTTAATTTTTTTTATTGATAAATTTATTTCTTATGTATTCATTTATTTCATTTTACAAAAATGAGAAAAAAGCCTCTAAATCACGATAAACTAAAAAAAAAACAGTATTTAATTTGAGGATGGAAATCCTTTATGCCACCTCAATAAAACCCTGATGAAAAGTTGACTGCAATCCCAACCTCACATCTCAAACTTGAACCCCATTGCTATATTATACAGTCATATCCTTGTTTAGGGTATGTCCATGTAACATGTAAATGAAGGACACTTGCACAAGATCTGTGATTAGGTTGTCTCAGTGGCTTACTCTTGAATCCTAGTTTAGGGTGCCCTTTTTTCGGAAAATTCTTGTTGATGCTGTTCAATTTTTCAATAGCAGATAAGCATATAAATAAATCTATATTCATGAGGAACAATAAATGTACTAGTAATCGAGTAAACATTAAATAAGCATAAAACAAAACAAAAAATGAAACAAAAATAAGAATAACTAGATCACATGCTGGGTTTATATACTTTATCTGTCTCTATGAGTAAAGGTTGACCCTCGCCACTCTTTTTCAATATTTCTAAATGCCTCTTTGTATATGGTAAATGTGGAAGACTATCTTGAGGAGAGAACTCCTCCTCTGATTCACCGCCGATGGCCTGAACGGCAGACAAGGGCTGGTCATCGACTAAGTTGTTGCCCTCGACGACGGATGAGTGGTGGAAACGATGGCGGTCGGCAAAATCTTCATTATCCCGATTGACACTAGACTCCTCGATGCCCATGTTGTCTGGGAACGGGCTGAGAATCATTTGCTCGGGAACCGGAGATGGTTTCCTAAGGATTAATATTGACGAGGGAAGTAGTCATGTGACTATATTATGGAAATGCCCGCTCCTCCAAAAGTGCAGTATCATACTGAGCCCATGGGCAATAAAGTAATTCCATGAGAAAAGTTTATATACACGTATTTGCCATAAAAATTAGCTTCTTTTTATCAGGAAGAATGTATCTTTCCAATTAAATTTCAGCAAACTACCTGCATTTCCCCACTATATTGAGACCTTATTGTTGAATATATTCAGTTTACGTAATATACGTTTTTCCCCATTCTTCTTAATATTTATAGTTTATGTTTCTACATTAGATGTGATAAATTATACATCGGTTTATTGTACATGTATTTGAAATCATCTAGAGATTGGAGTATACTTTTCACATTATTTTCAATCTTGGTTTATTTTATAGCTAAAAACAACATTGACATAAATTCATTATAATCATTTGTTTTGGCATCACCTGTGCCTGGGAGGTGAAAAACAAACTAAATCACTGTGACCCGCAGGTCCCCCCTCCTGATGTAGCTGATTGGGGGATGGCAGATTTGACTATTTTGTTAGCGTTGCTTTTCATTTTAAGCCTTGAAATGTAACAAGAAAATTAGTACTATCAGAATAACATGCTCCTTAAAACTATTTCTTCTACTGGTTTAAAAAAATTTGATTATTCATCATTATTTTGTTTTGAAATTTGCAATGTGAGGCTACACACATGTGTCTATGTACAAGTGACCGATATGTGTATCGTTATCAAAACTACATTTGATGAATACTACAGCTTCTACACTTCTAACCTCCTCCCATCACCAATGAGAATAGAACAAAAAATTCTGAAACTAATCAAATTGTAAATTTCTATAGATCTAAAAATTTGATGAATGCAGAAAGCGTTAAGAGAGGGTTTTAAGTTTTAAAGGGTAATATCAAATCCACCAACCTAAAATAAACAGAAGAAATAGTATACTTTAGCCCACCACCAGTAGCAAATGCTGCGTTGACGCCGTATAGGACGAAGCTGTGTGTACTGTAGATTGAGTTGTAGCAGTGATGCATACCATCTTGTCCACATGCTTGAGGCTTTTTTTTATGCATACATTCCAATATGTTTAATTGTTATTGAAGTCTCATTCATTATTCAGAGTAGTGCACTCACTGATAGCTACATTTTTTTGTCAATGCATTGTTCCTCAGCTGCAAGTTTTTTTTTTAAGACAAACTAGGGACAAGTTTACCATGGTATTTGCTAAGATAGCAAGTTAAAATATTTGTAACATGAAACAGGCCATAAAGAGCTCCTAGCATAGTGATTGAGTCACACACATTGCATCACACTCTACAAAAAACATACCCGGTACTGTATGAATGACTTGTATTTCTTGCACTTTTGATTTCTTACAGTATTTTGAGCTGTTATTTGGTATGCTAAGGCGAGCAATTAATACACCTGCCTGTAACACGGAAAATGGAGTTATTGGTCAAACAAGAAAAGTGTAAGGTGGTGACTTCACCTATGACCTTCTGACCTCAAAATCCATAGAATTCCTGGGATCTAGGCTATAATAAGTATCATACGCACCAAATTATATGAGCCTAGATTAAGTTAAACCAAAGTTATCACATTAACAAGGACTTCAGAAGGGTAAATTGAACACATGTCACTGTGATCTTGACCTTTGGACCTCAAAATCAATAGGCTTCCTGGGATCCACCCTAGTATCATACACAACAAATCATATGAGCCTAGGTTAAGTTGATCCGAAGTTATCGCGTTTACAAGGACTGCAAAAGTAAGACGAAAACATGTAAGTGTGACCTTCACCTTTGACCTTTTGACATCGGGCATGATACCACAATATGTCCCGACCCGTTGCCAGGCGGACATATAAAAAACAAACAGCAGAGAGGGTCACATGAATCAGATGAGGGGTGAGAAGAGTATTTGTTTTTTTTTATCAAGATGCTTAACAATTATTTTACAAAATGTTTACAAATTTCACTCTTCCTTTTGCTGCATCACAAATTTTCAACACACACCCATGGGACTATTGTTTCTACAGGTGTCTAGTATTAAAGGCTTGTTTTATAAAACCTGTTACCAACAACAGATGTTATATTGCGATGACAAGTTTGCTCTCGCCCACTCAAACAACACAAAATGTATTAAACAGCAACTTGTCATTCATAACTGGCTCACCAAACAGAACCTTCACACAATGAACCTCCAATGCACACGTCCACAACTAAAATAATCTACATGTTTACTACAATCTCCACTACAAAAATACATGCAATATTTAAAAAATGTAACTTTAACTCCAAAAATTTGAATGCGAGCTAGGATTGGAGAAGTGCACAAAGAATAGCATGTACATGAAAGCTACATTGCATTCCTCAGTTCTCTAAAACCATGCACAGAAAAACAAAAAAGTTAATCTAGAAAAGATAGAGAGATCTAACCTAGATGGAATGCCATATTACTACAGCTTTGTGACATCAGCGATCGATCATTCAGTTGATTTGCGTAATCATTTGCGCATACTGATCAATGTTATGAAGCATGCGAATGAGGCTCATTATCAAGGCTAAAGCTTTGTATTTAGTGGTCCTGATCATTGAGAAAGAATACATCTGAAGTGTGAGGAATGTCAGAAGAAAAGGTTGATAAAGGCGGGAAAGTAAGGCAGGGACTAAAAATGGCAAATAGAAAAAACAACAACTGAGAACTACAAAAAGAAAAAGCTTTTTTTTTTAATGGGGGGGGGGGTGCAAAAGATGAGAAAGAAGGTAAATAAGGGATATCATTCATACCTGAGAAGCCTCTGGAACAGGGATTTTATCCACCTGAAAAACTGGAAGTCGGCCACCCCTGGTTTTACTCCCGGGTTAGCCTGCCCAATATAGATGTAGACGATTAAGTATACGCACACGTTGGCAAGAGCATAGCCCCATTGGATGGCAAACATGATTGCAACAGATATTAAAGCCTTTATTGGGAAAAAAACAAAGTGAATAGAAAGATTGATGAAAAACACCAGGATATATACTTATGCAAGACCAGTTCCTTTGGGAGTTTGTTCAACGTACAAAAAGAGATATATTGTTGAAATGTATATAGGGCTCCTTAGAAAAAATACAAATGATTACTGATGGGGCTACAACATGCAAATATAACAAAATGAATAAATAATTAATTAATAAATCAAACAGATATGATACATTCCTCATTCCACCAGAAATACAAATATCTACTTTTGACAAAGTTAAACCATAATATAATGAGCACAGTACCATGATTTCAGAATATTTCTTTAACCTTGTGATAATACTATCTTCGTCTTCATGGGGTGTGCCTCTACCTTGAATTTTAAAGTCATGATTGTGAATATAAAACAAGCTTTAATAATACTTACACCTATAAGGGAGACCCATCTGTTACAGAATCTTGAATACCATGATGGGGGCATGCGAGTTATCTCTGTACTGAATGGACCTTTGGAATCTAAAAAGAAAAGTAATAATCTTCATGCTACACCAACAATATTTGATTGACACACAAATAATACAAGATTGTAACTCGTATGTTAACAATATCACAATATAAATGCATTGGCCTATAGATTTCAATCTCAAGTAGTTAAAACATTACTATTTTATACTTTTCATTTTTTTGCTAAAAATTCATTCAAGGCAGCAAAATTACCATTACCATTAATTACATCAAATGTGATTTGAGGAAAAAATTTAGTTGTTTGATAAAACTGTAGTAATAGTAGTAATAATGCTGCAAGAATGCTTTTCCCTCTTAATCTTCATTATCAGTTCATATACGATTTTGTCAAGATACAATTCCATTGATTTCATATTTCCAGCTACTTACATTGAGTACGAGTACATTGTGCGGATACAATTGCTGACATTCAATGTCCAATGCTTTATTGTGTGAATTTCTACAACACTTTTATGCTCAATTCCATTATGGTTAATGAATTTTTGGCTTCATGTTCTAACAAAAATTAAAATCACCATCATAATCAGACAGCTGCCATTTGATCAAGTGACTAAAATGCTTCAAAGTCAAACATCTACTTTTGAGATTACGTTCAATAGTGCCTTTAAATTGGCATAGTAAAAGTACATCTAAAATTTTCCTTTAAATAAACATTGCACTCTATATAGGTGATTTTATTGATAACTTAATGTATTATAGTCTATGTCTTTTTTAATTTTTAATCTCAGGCATGCTTGTTGTTTGATAAACCTAAAATGTCCATGTCTCACTTAAAAAATGTCACTTACCCCCTCTATTTTGTGAATCAATAAGGGACTCCTTATCACTGATCCCAACCACACCTCCATACTGATTTCCTCCATTCTCAACTGAATTCTTCTCTTGACCGTCCTCTTTTCTTTCATTCGAAACTCCAAATGCCTTTTCTGCCTTCTCGATGTCTTGCTTGAACTCTGAGAGCGAGTCCCTACGGTTCGAATCGTCATCGGGTTCGTTGACGAGGGCGCCGTACGAGGTGCCATCCTGTCGATTCTTGTCGATGACGTGGGAGAGGAGGCTGTCCTTCTCCTTCCCGGGCTCGCCGCCGACGCGGTCGAAGCTCATGGCCAGGGAGAAGTAGGCGTAGTCGATACCGGCATAGGAGAGGAGGAAAGGCATGGTTACAATAGGACCTAGATAGTTGACTTGACCGATGAAGATGAAGAGGATAGCTATGAAACACACAAGGAGCTGGGCTATGATAGGCTCTTTATTTGGCCCTTTCTGTGTATGATTGAAGAAAAGAAATAATTAGTACTTATAAACCACTGATCACTTACTTTCACAGTAGACAGTAGTTTAGTATGATTTCCCTGGCTTGAGAAGTGCATCCATTCTGTGCTTAAAGGGATGGTCTGGGCTGAAAGTATTTATAGCTTAATAAATAGATTAGAATTCAATGAGCAAAATGCCAAAAATTTCATCAAAATCGGATAACAAATAACAAAGTTATTGAATTTTAAAGTTTAGCAATATTTTGTGAAAACAGTGGTCATGAATATTCATTAGGTGGGCGGATGATGTCACATCCCCACTTGTTCTTTTGTATTTTATTATATGAAATTTATAGGTTTATTCAAATTTTTTCCTCCAAGAACTAGATGAAGTGGATTGACAACTGATTTAGTGCATTAGATATTTATTGCTGCAACTTATTCCATTGTAAGGGAGACATATTATTTACACAAGTATGAAATAATGAAAAAAATATGATTTTTTTGTAATAACATAAGAAAACTGAAAGTGAGGATGTGACATCATCAGCCCACCAAATGATCACAAAAAATTGCTAAACTTTAAACTTCAATAACTTTATTATTTGTTATCCAATTTTGATAAATTTTTTTGCATTTTGCTCAGTGAAATCTACTCTATGTATTCAGATATAAATATTTTCAGCCCGGACCATCCCTTTACAGGAATACAATCCTGCCAGGCACCCATTTACATGTACCTCATCCGGGTAAAGTGCAGCACAATGTGGATAAAATTTCTTACTGAAGGAAATGATTCCATGACTGGGATTTGAATTAATGACCCTTTAATTGAAATGCAAGAGTCTGAACCACAAGACCATGATGCTCCCATCAAATAAGAATTGAGGGAGTATTTCATGGGACGTCCTCGGGGGAATACATGTATCGTTAACATTGAAAAAAAAATCCATATTTTATTGTTCGAAATAGAAATCTGCGAAAAGAAATATTTTTAAAAAGATGATTTTGTCCATCTAGGACGGGCATATAAAAATTAGATCACTTAGAGTGTTATTTAGGGAGTTAGAGGAAAATTGCTAAATAGTGATTTGCATGAAGCAAATTACTATACTATTTTGTAGATTATGTCCCAGACAACCTACGTGCCAATTTTCAGTGCGATCGCGAGATCAACGGCCAAGATTTCAAGGGGGGCCAAGGAGAAGCCCCTCCCTGGCCATATGAACTCCAAAAATACCCCGGCCAAGATAGGGTTAATCACTGCATTTGCACTCAATTTAAGCTTCATATGGAGTTCATCCCAAGTTTCTTGCAACACTCTTTAGATTATAATCCACCTTCACTTAGAAACTCAACAGAGAAGAATTTAGATTAATTTTTTTCCCTTTAAAGCTGACTTACCCCATGGCCCAGGAATTTAATGATGGGTATTACGTTCTCGTTAGCTATACACTGGAGTATTCTGGGTGCTCCATAAAGCCCTCCTAAACATGATGACAAAGACGAGATGTACAGCCCAAGAAGCCATAGGAATCCCACTAGTGACACCTACAACACAAAGTCAAATATGTATTTGTTAATAAAATTCTTAGCCTTATCTGAATAGCGGTATATATATGTGAATATTGCCTGATTGTGTTAAAAAAAATAAATTAATCCATGCATCCTATTCATACTTACAAAATGACTTATAATGTCCAGCTTTCATGCCTTAATATCAACAAACTTCGCGCATCTATTAGGCCTACTATATTATTGAATGAGATAGCAATTAGGGTGGTTACTGGTTTAGATTATCATCACGCTTGTATTTTCACACTGAATTAAGAATTGAAAGCGCTATAAAATTTATCAAATTTATTTCAATATCTGCGAACTTTTTAATGTTGATGCAGCCGCCAGGTGAGACACAAACGCTTGTAAACACAGTGTAAATGATGCGTTCAAACTTGTCAATCTGATCGTTTTCATGATGATTTACTTGATTAAGGATTATAAATATGACAGATAAATGATGATCAGGAGCTCAGATAAATTATAAATTAAGAAGGTAATGACTTCCTTTGATTAAATGTGCGCAAATTTCAAAAGTTAGATCCTGTCCAAGTCATATCTTGTCCCTATGTACACCCATCTCTTTACCTTTGCCAGTGATATAATGTACAAGTGCTTGGGCCTATTTCAGCGCCACTGTGGAGTAAATTGACCCCCTATTAAAATTCCAAGTACCCAATCATCTGAATAGTAGACCAACTGCTTGAAGATCCAGTGAATATTAAAGGAATGGAATGCTTACTGTCTCTGCTATCATGTAATCTGTCTGCAGGAAATCCCTCATACATGTTGCCCCTAGAAGCATGGCGAAGAGAAGATACAGGACGGCTGTCACACCAAGAGCTGATAGGGTTCCCTTGGGGATACTCTTGTGCGGTTCACGTAAATCTCCGCTCATATTGATGCCTGCCATCACTCCAGTGGCAGTTGGGAAGAATACACCAAACACCGTGAAGAAATTTTCACCTGGTAGGTAGTCAGCGCCAGTGTTGTTATGGAAGGCGGCGCGGTTGTAGCCTACAAAACCATTTGCTGTATAACAAGGAATGGAAAATATGAAGTAGCACTTGAGTGGTATAGATGGGTCCTGATCATGCTTATAACAATTAAAATGTTGGTCATTGGTATTCTTTTTCCATCCTCTAAAGGTCACCTCACACCTTACGACTGTTCGCGATCCGATTTCAGAATAAAATGTAGTAGAATTTGATGCTAATATTGAGACTTGGAACATCTTACTGTGTAATGTTCTAAATCATCGTACGAATACCTATGCTCAAATCTGTGACTATGCTATCATCCTTCTTAGAATAAAAGCGAATTTAATATCTAGTCATAATGATGTCATAGCAGTTGTACAATTGGCTACGATTTGAAACTAATTTGGCCTGAACTCGAAAATAAAGGCTTGCAATCTTCCAAAATGGTTAAATTAGTATTCTTTCAATTAATTTTAACCTCAAATAAAATGATATATTCCATTCACATTTTCAGAAAATGAGCGAAGTGCAATTTGTTCCTAAATCGGATCGCGAACAGTCGTAAGGTGTGCGGTGGCCTTAAGAGTACAGACCATCTTCTGGTGTATCATCATACTACAGAGGTTTGTCTGGGACTGGTAGGTGCAATACACTGGATGAACACCCTTCTCTTTTGAAATAGTATATTGGTTTTAAAGTGCATAGGTTATGACTCTCCTATATAAATGGGACCAACATTTGAGTCCTTTGTGGTGGATGGAGTGTTTTCCTACTGTATTCACACCTTCACGGAATACAGCAATCTTTTTTTTTAGTTAGACATGATTTGTCATGAGCAGGATTCGAACCTGAAACAGGTGCTCTAACTGAATGAGCCACGTGGTCTCCCTTTTGATGTTGCTTTATTGGCTAAACAATAACCAGTTACTGAGCATGTTGGTAACGATCACCATTGCAAGCGGTGACCTCATAGTAAATCCACTCTCTATGATTGAATAATTTTTTAAAGATAAATATAAACCCCTCAAAAAAGTTTTGCAACTCGATTTTGGGGGATGATATCTTTTTGGTTAATGAAGTATAAAAGATGAAACTGGTATCATTGGAAAGCTGAATTATTCGTCTTTACAATGACATGCCATTTGCTGTGATTATTTAATCATGGAATATGCTATCACCCTGAACATCAAGAAAAGTCAGAAGTGAAATGTTGCAAAATGCATTGATTTCCAACAAGAGTCTCCATTTCTATAGAATTTCTACCATGCAGGTGACAGTGAATGCACTCGGTCCATCCTCGAAACAATTGGAAATTCGCTATTGCAAACGACGCATTTTGCAACATTTCATGTCTAACATTGCTGCGTATTATCATGTCTGTGTATTTCATGATAACACTAGCATTACAAATGACACATGATT